>NC_051180.1:143646710-143734136 GCF_013339695.2 Rhipicephalus sanguineus | reverse complement strand
TAAAGCACCCTAAACACTCCCTCCTTCATTGCAGAGCAAATGTCTCTTTGAAATTTGAAATGTAAAGCGCAATTGGACTAGCGAGTCCTTGAAAACAAACCTTTACAACGTGCTGGTGGCGTTTGGTTACATCTAACGGCGTCCTCTGTCGACGTATTGAGGCACGATCGTCATCCAATCCAGCAGTTTGAGAGAAACTATGCTGCTTTTTGTAGTCACTGCCGCATTCACAGGAACTGCAATTCTTCATTTCACAACACTTCTTCGGCAAACAAGCCTGTTTCTTTTTTTTTTTTTTGAATGGAGCTGTTGCAAGCAAGCACGCACCTCTTGCGCACAGAGGAGGATGCCATTTTCTAATTCCAGTTGCCAGAATCAAGCCCTTCCTTGACTAAAATGCATGTTTTGAGCGTGTTTTTAATTTTTTACTGTGCCATCTGTTGAAGCCAAAGAGAAGACAGCTAATTGAATCAGGGTAGCTTAACTGCGGCGCCTTCAAATGCTTGTTTCAGGGTGGACGAGCCTAGCTCGTCTTTGGTGTGAGCGGTACGGTACAAATTGTGTGGACGAGCTCAGCTCATCTTTGGTAAGGAAAGGGTTAAACCCGGTAGATTCCAGTAAATTCACAGTAGAGATGGAGCAGATTAGAAATTAACATTCTTTTGGATGAGTTGGCAAACAGGAACAACAGAACACTGCATTCCTTCAGTGTTTACAGAAAGGATACACAGGGACTGGTACCTGAGCTTAATGTCTGCCCATCTGTGCATAATGTCTGCATTTGCCAGAGGTCAGCAGTTGCCCCTCTTGGACCGTTTACAGTCGCATTTGCACGAAACCTGAAGACCTGACTTCCTAAATGTACAAAACTCAAAAGTACTTTTCGACAAATAGTTCCACTCTTGAGTACATGAAAACTGTGGAACACTGTTTGTCCAAACCCTCCTGGCCTGCCAGTATCCGACAGAAGTAATGCGCTTCTTACATGCCAGGGTAAGTGAGACCTCATGACGCGTACAGTGTAATTATGATGTTGGGGCTGCTAACCTTCCTGCGTACAAACTTGGGCAAGGGCTCATATGGGGAAAAGACAAGCTGCCAAAGAAGTCCTTACAGGCATTTTCTGCAAGATTCCCTGAGCAGACTGGGCGAGTGTCTACACCAGAGACTTACACAGCAGCTGCACCAACTTCATAACAATGTCGATAAGAAAAAGATGACGGAGCACGCAAGAAACGAGAAACACTGAGCACAATACTGGGTGAATTGTATATAGTACAATTTGCCAGTAAAGAAAATGGAAGTCATGTTTGTATCTGAAATCCTTTGAGATACACGCTTTTCTGTTGTACTTTCTTCCATTACGATCAATGCAATCGTGTTGCCCTTTTTTGCTGGTGCCCTCGAAGGCTGTGCACATATGAGCTTAGAAGCTCCCATGATTCCAAGTCTCTTCATGGGATTAATTTTAGTGTCAGTTTCACCGGCATTGTTGAACTTGATGCGGTAATCGTGTTTCTCACAATAATGGTTGAGAGCATCGCGCTCTGAACAACACCCACTTTGGAGGATTGGCTTAAGAAATGGATAGGCTAACAGAAATGGACTTATATAATTTGTGTGATTGTTGAAAAAAAAGTTAGAATAATCAGTATGAATTAATAATGGTTTTTCAAAATTTAGATCAAAATGAAGGGACAAGGGGGCAGCACTAGAATGAATACAAAGGACAAGAAGACAGGACATGCGCTGTGTCCTGTCTTCTCGTCCTTTGTATTCGTCCTAGCGCTGCCCCCTTGTCCCTTCATTATGAACCCAAACCAACTCGCCTACCTATTTGTGATTCTGTTAGATCAGAATCTTGATTCAGTAAAAGATTAATTGAATTTTAACTAAAAGAACCATATTAATCTAATTAATGCTGAAGGGCCTCAAAACCAGCTTCACTATTTTTAACATTTCAGTAATGTGTGCTTCGAGTTCAAACTTTTGCAACGATAAACAATGCCAAACATAGCCACGGAATAAAAAACAATCTTGTGCTCCTCTTTGGGCCTTTCGGTATCCCCAGAGTGGTAGTGACGTGACCAGAAAATCTGGTCATGTCAGCAGCTGAGAGAACCTGTTTGTCTGCCTGCAGGTATGCGTATTCGCTGCTTATCCTTCTCGCACGGTGAGGAGAAATACTTGCCCAGGAGGAGAGATAAGTTAACGAATGGAGTGTAGCGCATGAAAGAGTGAAACGAGGGAGGGCTGCATTTTGATCATCATACGCATGTAACTCCGCTAATAGAGCAGCATTTCAAAAATTCTCGTGGCCACATGTTCACTGTAGTAAGGCAGAGTGACCGCGACTGGTATGCAGGAAACACGACTCGTGTAAAGGAAGTGAGGAAATTTGAAGTAAGGCACGTTGAAGCAGAATATCTTAGGAAAAAAATTGCTAGTCATGTGATATATACAGCTACACAGGTTATTTCTTGTATGCTATGCGTAAAGAACACTTCCAGGTTTAACAAAATAATTCAAGCATCCTTATCACTTTGTTAGATCGAGTTTTCACTGTAATCACTCAGTTCTTCTGTACCTGTTACATTCATAATATGAAAGTTAGCGAAAGTTAGTTTGCCTAAAATAACCTTCCTCATTCTTGTTTTCAATTGGGAAAAGTTTATTACCTGTTATAGGGAACAGAGTAAGGCACAAGGATGTCTTGTGGCTAAGCAGGCATATAGATGACTGTCCAATCTAGCATGCAAGAACAACTGATTTATTCTCTCGAGGTGTTTTCTCAAGGAGCCTTAGCAATACACAGGGCCGCAACCAAATGGAGCTGAAAAGCAAGACGATGGCTCCACAAAATATGACACCCCCCCGGTCCCCTTAGAGAAAATAATGCAAATGAAAAAAATGTACATGTTTGCTGTTGGGACATACAGAGGTGATGTCTCAAACAGATGGTTCTGGCACCCACTTGTTTTTAACACACCCTAATTCAACATAAACCAATTTTAAGCTGGGAAAAAATGCAGCATATGCCTCCTATTTTTAAACCAGAAAAGAATGCAGCACACAGAGTTTATGACTTGACATATCCTGATACGTAATATTTATTTTCACCATTCTCACACATGAACTGCATGCTTTTTAAATAAGTCTGCAGCTATCATGCCTCAACTTCACCAATTCAACCTTTGATGCATGCAATATTCAGAATATGAAGGACACATTTCATGATCTGTTGTGGCAAAATTTTATACCTAAAGCTTTTTAAATGAGCTTTCCTATTAAACCAGCACATTACTGTCGCCACTCTTTATACATTACATGGGAACTGTTTGGTCACCACCTTGTTGATTGCTTTACTGCTTTTGTGAGTGCTACAAACACAGTTTTGGTCGAGTAGTGAATTGTAATGCGTGTGGAATTTTCAGACCTGTTTGCTTGAAGAAATGCTGCACGCTGTAGCTGAGTAACTATGCTACTCATGTTATTTACATTCTGCTTAAATATCAGTGCTTGAAATGTGATAAGCATGTTATATCTGTTAGGGCTCTAACCACTTTTTGCAGGTTGCACAGCCACCTCATAACTGTTCCGTTGGCAATAGATTTCAGTATTTGTGTCCTGTGTGAAAATTTCGTCTAAAATAAATTCACTTTTGCTTTATTTCAGATGGTTCGAGTTCCACACGGAGAATCCTGAAGCTAATTCTTCCAAGGCAGAGCGGGGCATGCCTGAAGTTATCAGAAGGCCCGAAAGAATAAATCGGTGGTTCATCTGCATGTACAACCATCGTCAAGTGTTATCATGTTACTGTTTTTTTGCGGTCTGCATAATATTAAACAGTCCGAGTCTGCCCCAGCAGCCCATATGGGTAACAGATGTTTTGATTAAGACTTCTTTATGATGTCTCTGAAAGTAAGGCAGTATGCATTCAATGAATTCGAATTATTTATAAACATGGCTTCATGTGGGTTGGATTAAACCAGTTGCATAAATTGATGTGATATTTCCAGGAATGACAAGCTTCCCCTGTGAGATTCACACACTAGTTTTCTCACGCAATTGACTAGGTGGCAGTGTAAGGTGTCTAATAGAAATAGTGATAGGAACCACCACAGTTCTCGAAGTGGCTGACACCAACAAACTTTCCATAAGTACAGTGAAACATGGCTTATATTTGATGGCAACACTGTTCCTCAGATGTGCACCGTAGAGTAGCTCTAGGTCCCTGTCTTTATATGTTTAATATGCTACACTGCTCAGGTGCAGCAATATATGACACCCAAAATATCACGACGACGGTAAATCGTGCTGTCTCTGTGTGTTCGGTCCATCATCTTTTCCGCTGTTATTTTATGATTACGACCCAAAATATAAAAAGCTGATATATGGGCATATAAAATTCGCCAGATATGGCCATATATGACATTATATAGGGATCCCATATATGGGTATATTAAAAATTGGGCAGATATGGACTTATATGGCCATATAAGGCATATATGAGAGCCCATTATTGGGCATATTAAAAATTGGGCAGATATGGACTTATATGGCCATATAAGGCCATATATGGCCTTATATGGCTATATAAGTCCATATCTGCCCCAATTTTACTATACCCATATATGGCTTTTTTTTCTATAAGTCCATATATGGGATTTTTGTAAGGGACGATGGTCGCTGCGCGGCACTACGATATGGGCGCGCAGTGTCGGGTATGCATGTTGACGGCGCGCTATTTGAATGCGGCCAATATGTCGCGGCCAATATATATATACTATATATATATATATATATATATTATATCTATATATATATCTATATATAATATATATATATATATATATATGATCGTGGTATGTGCATGTCTGCTAGATAAACAAGAGTCAGTAAGGCAGTGGCGTAACCAACTATTGACTCGTCTTTCCAGCAGACAAAAGGTTGCACAGACAGGTAACTCTTACGCGGTATAGTGGCAATTCGGTCGTAGCCTTGCGCCGTCGTTCGATTAGCCGTGCGTAGTTTAGTCGTACTAAGGAAAAATAACCACAGCGCCGTGGTTTGTCTATTCTTTTCTTGATCAGGTCCTTTGCAAAGAAGTTATGAGTCAAACCGACCCAAATGCGCACGCTTCCGGTATCACGTTGCTCAGTTTCGCATTTTCTTCCTATTTTTATGCAGCGTAATTTTCACTTGTACAGCACTCAGATATTACATGCCTCGTTCGACTCCTCAAAGAGCATTCGTCACGGTGTCGCCAACGTGTGCCCGTTTGTCCGTATGCAGAAAGCGATTTTCGCTGCGTCATGGGTTCTAGGCTTAGCTTTTGCGTGTCCGCAGCGCGTATCAGAACCGAGACTCGATAGCCATGTTGACACATCACGCCCTTTCAGCTGCCACTTCGAAGGCGATGTGGGGGACGACGGGAGCCGTTGGCGACTTGAGCCCAAATTTTTCCAAGCACTCGCACGAACGGCGTACCACCGCATGGCGATGGCCTAGCACAGCTGGAAGTGCACGATGTGCCTCGCCGTGTGCGGGTTACACCGCCATAACGGTAAGCACGCACTTTACATCTGTTGCTTTTCGCGCTCTCGTTCAAGTGCTCCGACGCTGCTCGGATACGGTCGTGCTCAATCACATCGGCCGAGGCCTTTGTGCCGCTGTCCTTAATGATGACCGATTCCGCCGATCCAACTTGGCTGTCAGCACTCAAACAGATCACCGCTGAGCTGATCTGCTCCTCGTCGTTATTCGTCTTGTATACCTACGCATACAAGCGTCCCGCACCGAGGCTCAAGCAGGAGCGTCGCGTGAGGCTGCAGCCTGCCTCGCTGATGGCTTCGGCTGTGCAGAGCTTCGTGGCACGTGGGCATGGCGTGCCTCTTTACCGACGTCGTCAGCGAACGACTTTCGAGAGCGTCGCGTCGACTTGGGGTTCTGAAGTGGCTGCGCGGACACGCTATCAATTTTCCGGCAGCTAGTGCGTGTGTGTGGTTTAGATGTGAGTAGCGGGTCATTGCGTGTAGTGTATTTGCCTTCCGTAGTCATCGGCTGGACGCGATCGAGTTTCTGGGGCATGTTTTCCGTGTACTGCGGAGTAGTGTACTGTCTCGTACAGCCGGAAATGTTTTCTGTGATTCTTTATTGATTTTTTTTTTCCACATGAATTCTTATTCGAAAGCTCGCAATGTCTTTGTGCGGCACTCGCCAACACCGCGAGAACTGCGAAAAACAATGATTTGAAAGTGCACGGTAAGTGGCACGCGGAGAAAATGACATATACGACAGCCAAAGTGACACCTGGTGGTAAAAACGTGAAGATTGAAATGACGAAGCCATATGACAAGGACTCGATGGTGATGAGATCTAAGCTTTTTTATATTCACTATGAAAAAAACAATCATACAATGAGACGCTCATATAGCTAAGCCGTGTCGCTATGAATGAGAAACTGCATGCACTTATCCACCATGCCATTAGTCGGAAGTCTACGCAATGTACATGGGTATGTCGCCTTGCCTTGATTCTTCGTTGCATTGCTTTGACGACTTCCTATATTCTTCCCTTCAGAGCGAGATGCCTTTATGGTTCATGCACATGAACGGTGCCGACAAATTGTTGAACAGATCCGTTTTACAAATATCTCGCCGGTTTTGACCCGGGCAGTTTAACTAACACGAGCATACACAGTAACACAATATCAGGAGGAGCCAGGGTTGCGGCTAAGCGAAATTATCCCGGTATAGTATACATGCGACGTTGCGCCAGCGGGGCAGTATACGCCCCGCCAGAGGCTTTGTTTGAGGACGTGCATATATCGAGCCGCGTCCACTTTGCTTATGACCTGGCTAACCACCAAATCGCTGCAGAGCAATTATCATAATTATAAAAATGTAACGGCGAGCTTATCCTACGCAAACAGCAAGCTTGCAAGCGCCGCCGTGCCAACTCTTGACTGTACTTAGAAACATGTATACAGAACAGTGGGTCCGCGAGATAAACGTAAAACACGGTTATAAGCTTAACGTATACTTGCTCTACCGAAGCAGACGAGACAAAGCAATCTCGGAAATGGTTCTGCCATGTCCCGCGTGGCGCGCGGAACCCGCGCAGCGGGCTGGTTTATAATAGAACGTGTACACGCTATACGTTTGCAGCAATCTCTGCAAAAGTTATGCGCGGTTTCCCCGGGATGGTTGGCCTCAATAGCAGCGTGTGTTCACCGGCTGTCACGCGACTGAAAAATGACCGTCCCGGCCTCGTTTGTCCTGCCACGAACTGTCAAAGATCCTGCAGCGCTTTGCGATATGCGATCCCTTCTTTCCCTCGTGTGCTGTGAGCGTAGACTTTAGGCTTTAGGCAACGCGCCCGCTTGGGTACAGCAACTGGAAGTGGTCATGATTTATGACGATCAAGCTGTCCCCGACGATAAAATGTTAAGTTCACGATGTTTGTCGCGCCAACATTAATAGAAACGTCTCGACTCTTTGGACAGGAGTGTAGCAAAGAAAAGAAAGAATGGAAGTGTAGGTATCGCGTGGCTTTCTTGATTCTGTTGCGCGATCCTTACACCCTGCGGGGTGTGCCCGTCCCAGTGCCCGCGGTGTGTGTAGATGCACTGGCAAACGAGATACAAGGCGAAAGTGATAAATTACGAGGCAGAAGCGACGAGACGTCGCTCGGACACCGCTGGGGCAGCAGTGAGCGGTAACGATATCGGGACAGGATAAAGTTGACGAAATAATTAATTCTCCGTCCCCGCATACCTCCAGTACGCACGTGTGGACCCGGGCATGCCAAGCCGCGCTCCAGACGCGCGAGGTTTCTTGCTAAATAGTCGGGAGAGGCGCTCGGCTGCTCACGGTGGGACATGGTGCGTGGTTATCGGGAATGCTCCCAGTGATTGCGGTAGTTGGCGCCTTGGTCGTATTTGCTCAGAACGCCCGCAGAGACTTTGTAAAGCTGTTGTTATTGGTATAGCTGTCCATGGGTTGTGGCTCGTACCCGTGCTCCAGGCGGGGTTTGGCCTAGAAATGCGTGGACTATTGAAATTGATACAGATCGAGAGAACGAATGACGATGATGGTGTACAGTGAACTATGAAAAATTGCGATATACATACATGATACACATACATAGAGGTGAGCCCACTATCCTTTAAAAATCTCAGAAACCCTCTAATTGCTCGACACAACTTTCACTGATGCTCCATGGCCCTGGAATCTTCTGTTACGAAATGGCACTGTAGTCCAAAACAAACAACGTGGCGCTAAATGTCTGGCGTTCCGTGCGGCAACAAGGTCATGCAGTCACAGAGGATGTGTGAAATTGTTTCCGCGACATTAACTAAAGAAATGTAGCCGCCTTAGACACAGGGACCAATGTCTGTCTGTATAGTATGTTAAGGGGAACACACAGTGTTACGCGCGCACGAATTATTCCCTCCAGCAAATGCACATTTCTGTGGTTGCCGGCACTGGCACCTCTATGTACACTCTAGTGCGTAGACGTCGCTTCGTCAGGCACTTGCAAAGGGCCTGTAGAGGGACAGTCACCCGTTACAGTGTTCACTTTGTTTAGTGCAGCACCGTGTACGTATTTTGTACTCGACAAAATGTATTACGAAATTGCGCACAAAAATGAAATTCCCTGCATCACAGAGCCAAAGGCAGCACCAGCGCCATTGAAAAAAGGACTCCAACAATTTCTTAAAAAACACAAGGGAGTTCACAGTGCAAGGTGGGCAATAGAATATCAAACCTGTTTAATCTCCCTGCTTTTCTTCTGCAGTTCTCCCTCTCTCTCTCCCTCTCTACCTAAGTTGTACCTCCTTTCGATTATTAATTCCTCGACTGATTAGTAACGTCATATTAGCTTTTAATTTCACATCTGGCTATTACTCATTTTACAGTCGAGGAAGTTTACTTTTATATACAAAAGTAGACTTTCCCGGAGGAAAGGAAACAACATCCTGTGAGACCAGGCCCGTAGCCAGGAATTTCTTTCGGGGTGGGTCCACTTGCTGAAAACCTTGACTATTTGAGAAAGAACACCTATTTTTTTTATCTGTTTTCGGTAAAACACTCCCCTCCATCAAAATTTCGGGAGGGTGGGCGTAGCCCCCCCCCCCCCCCCCCCCCCCACCCCTGGCTACGGACCTGTGCGTGACTGTGTGACCTTGTTACCGCATGGAATGCCAGACATGTAGCGCCACATTGCCTGTTTTGGAGGACAGTCTTATTTCGAAACAAAAGATTCCAAGGCCGCCCCGCCACGTTGGTCTAGTGGTTATGGCGCTCGACTGCTGACCCGAAGGTCGCGGGATCGAATCCCGGCCGCGGCGGCTGCATTTTCGATGGAGGCGAAAATGTTTGAGGCCCGTGTACTTAGATTTAGGTGCACGTTAAAGGAGTCCTGACTAATAATTGTCGCCCCGCGGTTTTTCTTTTTTTTTTGCAGCAATGTGTTGCTGGAGGCCTGTTAGTCATAACACGGAACATCGTTTGCTGCCGCGCGCGACAGATAATTAATTACAAGCTCCTCATTACCGACACAGCCTCAGTTTCGGTTTGACAGAGCTCCAAAAACGACAAGCCGCCTGGTGCAACTATCACCACCTAGCGAGTGAAATGCTCGGTCACGTGAGCACACAGAACAGTGACGCATTTCCGCGCGGTCTGTCGTCGTCGATTTTCTTGCGGCGGGGATGGAAGGAATTTTCGACGTGGCGAATCACTTCAGGTTTGACCCGCTGGCGAGGAGCGATTCGTAGGGAAGCGCGTCAGAACGGAAATGGCGGCTACGACGTCATCATAAGTTGTACCGGCTGCAACGGTTACGTAGGGGGGGTCACCTCCGAGGCTGTCAATGCACCAGGTGCGGCCTGTAATGCTGGATCGCGCTCGCGAACTTCAAAATTCATATAAAATACCTTCCAAGCTTTGTTCGCTATTGATAGTTTGCAGATGGTACACGCACGTACACGGGAATCGATCCCGCAGGCTATCTCGGCCGCGAAATTTTGTGTCAGTACCCCTTTAAAGAACCCCAGGCGGTCGAAATTTCCGGAGCCCTCCACTACGGCGTCTCTCATAATCATATCGTGGTTTCGGGACGTTAAACCCCAGATATTATTAGATTCCAAGGCGGCGGAGCAGCAGTGAAATTTCTGTTCGAGCAATTAGAGCGCTTTTGACATTCCTAAAGGATACAGTGGGCTCACTTCCGGAATGCCTGCGCATTGTGACATATAGGTGAAGCGCATGCGCAGATCGTGTACGCATATCGCAATTGTTCATATATAGTTCACTATACGCTATCATCGTCATTCGCTCTCCCTCTCCCTCCGATTCATTCCTCTTCTCCGTTTCTCCTACGCGTAGTAACAGGCCACTGACAAGTATCCTGCGGCCGTCATCTCTGCTGTTGTCGCATTAAAGTGATTCCCTCGTAATCTATCTCTTTACTTACAGTTCATGCTTGCAGCATTGTAGAACCTTCAGTTTGCAACTGTTTGGCCAATGGCTTATGGATCTTTTCTATGTGTTTTCGCATTTTGCCATCAGAATGCATTTGGACAATGTACAAGCACGTATACGGGCCCAACGTGTTGACATCGTGCATTTGAAATCGGCATCGTGGCATTTTCTCCATGAGCCTTTTTGAAAAGTCCCGTTTGGTTTGAATCAGCCTCGAGTCCATAACTTGCCGTGGTATACTGGGCATTTGGCAGATGGGAGCCTCGCGAGGTACTATAAGTAAAGAAAACAAACTGTAGTGTTTTGTTGCGACGTCGCACTTGGAATTGACACAGTCGGTGCTTCCGATGTTATTTTACACTAACATCGTGATTGTAAGCGTATTTCTTATTGTTTTCATATGACATGCTTGAGGCTGATCATCGCCGTTTCCTTCGTCACCGGTGACGCCGTTTTCGAGATCGTGCGACAAAAAAAGTACACACTAGTTCAATGTTAGGAAAGCTTCAGAGTTGAGAAAGCCCGTACTTGCGTGATTCCGAGAAGACCCCGTCTCTGCAGGTAGGTGCCAATGCTGTTGAAGTGCATCGAGAAGTAACCAGCGCCTCGGCTCACTAAGGAGGGAGTGATGCATCTATATGGAGCAGAGCTTAAACTCTGCGCCAACGTGGTTAATCATGGCGTGAGCAATTCCTCCACACTTTGGTCGCTTTAAATTTCAGTGTATCTGTGACGCAGTATAGCGAAACCTTCATTCTCTGCGTGATCGGATTTTATATATTACTGAATCCAGAAAATAAGATTGAGCACCATGAAGACATGTCAGCTGCAATACCGAACCCCTTTCCAATTTGGCTACATTTCTGTTAGCCATTATATATAGGCGTTTAAGTTGTCCTGTGTTATTTGTAAGGGGGCGTTTGCTATGTGGTGCGTTGTACTCGTGCACATATATAAAAAGAATGTCTTGTAAGGTGATAAATTAGGGAGGTGTCACTCGGCGCCTTCTAACTCAATATTTAAAAAATCAGTTTATAAGTTGCGATATTTATAAGTATACTGCAACTTATAAATTGTTTTTTTTTTTTTTTTAAACGCAGCCACCACCAACATATGATGGGAACGCTTGTTGCATATCGAAAAGAAAAGACTACAGTTGTGGCGAATGTAGAAAGCGGGTTTATTATTACCACAGTTTGGCATAATTAAACTTAGTATTTAGAGAACGAGTCGAGCTTGTCTGGGTAATTCCATCTTCACTCATTTCGCTTCGGACTGCTTAAAGACTCCGCAAAGTGGTGTTGCACGAAATAAAACAATCGTCGCATACTTTTGTTGTGAAAGATGTTTATTCACATTTGCTGTGAATGTGTGAAGGAGAGGGTACGTGACTTAAGGAAAAAAAAAAACATTTTCTGAGAACTTGACGCGACAGCGGAGAGTACAACCATAGTCCCTCAATAGCTTGAAGGACTATGGTACAACTTTTAATAACACTGAGCTGAGCTAGTTGGTACGTATTCATGTTAAAAGACAGGGCGGGCAAACACGGACACAACAGAGAAGTCAAGACAGCACAAACGCCATACACTAACAAATGAATAGCCCCGCCACCGTGGTCTAGTGGTTACGGCGCTCGATTGCTGACCCGAAGGTCGCGGGATCGAATCCCGGCCGCGGCGGCTGCATTTTCGATGGAGGTGTAAATGGTTGAGGCCCGTGCTTAGATTTAGGTGCATGTTAAAGAACCCCAGGTGGTCGAAATTTACGGAGTCCTCCACTACGGCGTCTCTGATAATCATATCGTGGTTTTGGGACGTTAAACCCCAGATATTATTGTTATTATTAACAACTGAATAGGCGCACAGTGGCGGAAAAGAAAGTAGGCACAAAGACTTATCGGTGCACGCACATGCGTTAGGCGATACTTATCATTCCGGCACACGTGGGGTTTTACGTGAGAGACAACTGTTCAGCCACCTGATTTCTTCGTTATGAAAGTTAATCGATGATTGGCTCACGCGTGCGCTATCGTTATTATCGATATGTCATGCCTCAACCATTAGACGCGTTTTTTCGTTCCTCTGCCTGTACAAAACTGCGCATTAATCGAATTTCGGCGTGAATTTGCACTCTCGGCAATGTACACAAAGATTAGATGGTCAGCCTCGCCGGTTAGCGATCTCTTACGTCCTATTAATCTCTGGCGTTTGTGGTGTATTGACTTCTTTCTTGTGTCCGTGTTTGCACGCCCTGTCTTTCAACATGAAGACAATATAACATCGGTCTCATGTCTCAAAGGTGCCCCACTTTATATTCGGTGTGTGCGCATATAGTTATGCGAAACACCTGGCATGTAGGCGTTACATGCGAAGTTGCGAAGTACAACTCTCCGACACACACCACACGCAACCTCAGCGCCCGAGCTTGGGCGTTGCTCGCAGGGAAATGTCTGCATCTAACAAGGTCGTTGTTTTCTTTTTTAATCACGCGCGCGTCGCGAAGACGAAGTGAACGAAGTAAACGTGCAGCTCGCGCCACTTGGGCCACAAACATGATACCTTTGGTACAAAATGTGTTGTCGCCGACGAAGACCCACTGCCAGACAGTCACATTCCAGTTCTCATGAGCCACTTACGGTTTTCACCTTAGTAAACGTTGCTGTACGTATCGTGCAAGTTGGGACGCGTGTCGGTCAAAAAGGTCAATGCAACGGATGCAGCTGTCAAAGAATAAGACGCAGTACTGTATTCCTTGGCGTTATTTCTTGTTTCTCGGGTGTCGAACATACTAGTCTGTCTCCTTTCTTACTTTTTCACATCTTTGTATTGCATCAGTTTTTTTCGAGTAGGGGAAAGGTGACTGGCGAAGGTTCTTTCCAAACCACACGCACGAAAGCTTTTACTTGCCACCAAGAGGAAACCGCAGCTGTCCGCCCGCCCGCCAACTCGCTGGAACGTGGCGCTAATGGTTCTGCTACCGTGACTAGCAGTTCAATAGGCGACGTTGAGAAATGATCCTTGCGGCAACCTCTGCGTGTGCCTGCGCGGCTACCGCGCGCGATGCCTTCCCTCCCTGGGCTCCAGTCGCGGCCGAAGATAGTAGGACCTG
Source organism: Rhipicephalus sanguineus (assembly GCF_013339695.2). NCBI lineage: Eukaryota > Metazoa > Arthropoda > Arachnida > Ixodida > Ixodidae > Rhipicephalus > Rhipicephalus sanguineus. The sequence goes on along the minus strand of NC_051180.1, from coordinate 143,720,535 downwards.
CGTGTCTCGCGCCAGTGACGTAAAGTCATTTGCACTGTCAACGCAAATACGAAGTCACAAGCGTTATCTATAGGTTGTCAGAGCTTGAGCCGCTACGCGAATAGTACGTTTTGCTTTATGCGTTTTTTTTTTTCATGCGTACCGACAAGCCAGGTGAGTGTGTACAAGATGAAGACGAATACGCGTATGTTGTAATCCTCGTACACCTGTGACTAAATTATACAGTCCAAAAACAGAAAAAGAAGCTTCGCTGAAAAAAAAAAGAAAACATGCTGAAGCTACTCGTAACTTGGACGCACAAAATTAAGGAATGTGCTGGAAAGCTAGCAGTGGCCAAGTTTGGACTACAATATTCAATTTGAATTTACACCCACAGGCGTGGCAAAAAGTCAAACTTGATCTATCTATCTATCTATCTATCTATCTATCTATCTATCTATCTATCTATCTATCTATCTATCTATCTATCTATCTATCTATCTATCTATCTATCTATCTATCTATCTATCTATCTATCTATCTATATCTATCTATCTATCTATCTATCTATCTATCTATCTATCTATCTATCTATCTATCTATCTATCTATCTATCTATCTATCTATCTATCTATCTATCTATCTATCTATCTATCTATCTATCTATCTATCTATCTATCTATCTATCTATCTATCTATCTATCCCTTGGCCCAGTGTCAATTCAGTACATACATGCATGCTCTGTCCGAAAAGTTAGGACTGGATTTAAAAAAGGAAAATTATTCACAACTCTGACATATCGACTTAATAGTTTCAAGATATGCCCCTTCTGCAGCAACACAGCGTTTCCAGGCAAGTGTGCCAATCACTGACGGCTCCCTGCAACGCAGATACCGGAATTCTCTTTAACCTCTTTAGCCTCTTGAATTGCGTGGACTGAGCTGCGGTGCCGTCCTTCGAAGACCCTTTGCCGACGGTGGAAGAGGAAGAAGTCTGAAAAATGACATCAGGGCTGGGTGGCTGGGGAAGCTTTGCGATGCCATGCTTCGTTAGGAAGTCCATGAGAAGAACGTGGATCGGCGCATTGTCGTGCTTTTTTTTTTTTTTTTTGCCTTTGAAGGAAGTCCTGACCGTTGCTCATCTTCAACTTGTTCTTTTTCTTCCCGAAACAATTTGTGCCACTCAAAAACACCTGATCGACCCATAACATCACTACCCATAAGCCGTCTTGATTATGTCATGGGTCTCGCGTGCCGTTTTATGCAGTTTGAAGGAAAACTTCACCGCGTAATGCTGCTCTAACAAAATTCGTTGAGAGGATGACAAGGCACCTTGGTAGGGTTTCGCCTTAAACTCGATCTACACTCCGCGAAGGTTTGGAATGACTGGCGACTGGTGCGCTGGTAGCTAAGTCCCTCCATCAGCCAACCAGCACAGGAACATCCCACTTCTTCACCAAGGTTTGGCGGGAAAGAAATCGCTCCTATACTACTTTCCGGACAAACCCATGCTGTATGACAAGCTTTTTCTTCAATATTTTTTTCGAAGTTACATTATGTGAAATATTAATCGCGGATATAAATTGTACTGTATTATGATCTGCAATGGGTGGAATGCTTTCACATACATTCTTGAAAAACTAATTTGACTCGTTCCATTGCATCTTCTCAATAAATCACATGCAAAACCTGTACATGTGTAATGTCGGCTCGCAGGTGTACCCCCAGAGCATACATATACCTCTAGACTCTATAGCGCGCGTGATATTGAACAGCCTTGATTTCCCCTCCCTCTTTCTCTCACTTTCTTTACTCTTCTAACTTTTAAATTCCCCAATCCCTCTCCCCAGTGTAGGATAGCAACCGGTTATTGAAACTGGACAACAATCCTGCCTTTCCTCTTCTGTTTTCCTTCTTTTGATTTCCCAAAATTTAGAATGAGATACTCCTTTATTTCGAATTGAGTACCCCCATAAACAATCGATCGCCAGGCCGGTGTGCTCCTCTACCCCTAGAAAGACACGGCTGGTTTCCGGCCGGCACTGGGAATCGAACCCCTTACTTGCAAGGGCCCGTGTGAGGGAGTAGTGCCTGTTATGGCATCATCATTTGAACATATTTCATCGAAGGCAGAATTTTAATCAATTGCAAACACTTCACGTCAATTTTACGGTTTTACTTGTTATTTATATTTTACGCACATTTATTGCGCAAGATTTTTAGGCCCTTATACAGCCACGTACTTACACTGTCATTGATCAGACACTATATCAGGTCTTGGCGCTCCTTTGGCCATCAATTACCCTGCCAGTGACCACCACATATCATCATACGACATCGCCTTCGCCGCCACCTCCAGGCATGCCATCCTGTCATTCCTGACAAGCGAGTGGCCCAGGAACAATCACCATGGCGCCCTCTACAGCGTGACATAACTCGGAGACATCGTGACCTGCTGCTTCGACTTCTCATTGAGTGCTGCTGGACGGTGGCTCGTCGCCACCCACTCAGCCTTGCATCCTCCCCTGATTGCTCTTCATACGGGGAGGCGGAGAATCGGCGAGCATCTGCTGCTTGCCTGCCCTATACGCACGACCACGCATATAGAGACGATATCTTCAGCTGGCCTACCGTTTCCTGATTCTCCCGTCTGCTAGGCAAGAAGACACCCTGTTCCCCACCAAGGTCATCAGAACCCAACAAAGCCCTCTTCCAGAGGACCTTGGTGGGTCTGGAAGGCTCTGGAAGGACGATGCTCTGGAAGAGAATCATCCAAGGTCCTCTTCCAGAGCCTCGTCGATATCCTGGATTCGACGGGGCTCTCCCCCACCCCTATCGTACTACGGTGCTCGTGTCCCTGCGGTATTCCCCCGACGTAACTCCGCTCAGGAAGGACCCATCTAGCATTGGTTGCTCTCTGCACCATGGCCTAACCACTGTGCACATCCTCATCTCCAGCAACCTGCTCCTGGTCCCCGCTCCCTCTGGCTGCTGCATGTCCCACCATCCTATGTTCAGCTATGAACACCTTCTCCCCTTTCCAAAAGGCGCTGAGTCGTGTTCCCCCGAGAGTTGCCGAAAATAGTGTCTTCTCCCTCATTTAGAACCACTTCAGCGGGAGAGCTTAGGTAGGCCTCGGTTCCCCCTTCGTCTGTCGCGGCTAAAGTCCACCAGCACCCGCTATGGTCTAGTGGTTATAGTGCTCGACTGCTAACCCGAGTGCAAGTACTTCTTTCTCCGTGCCCGAAGATAGTGGAATCGAATCCTGGCCGGCAGCGACCGCATTTTCGATGGAGGCGAAAATGCTTGAGGCCCGTTTACTTGGATTTAGGTGCACGTTAAAGAACTCCAGGTGGTCGAAATTTCCGAAGCCCTCCACTACGGCGTTTCTCATAACCATATCGTGGCTTTGGGAAGTTAAACGCCAACAATTACATATTATCCCTTGTCGTCCACGAGGCCCGGATACTTTATTGGGTCGCCGCGCCTTTCGAGATTCGTCCACTATCCGCGGAAGCCCGAGTAGCCACAGCATCGCCCAGTTCGACGTCACCGGCTGCACAGAAAGAGGCCTGAGTTACCGCAGCTAAAGTCCCTGGATATTTTTGGGAAAGTACCGTCTTTCTTTTAACCGAGCCGCCACACCGAGCACCCTCCTCTCCCGCCTTCCGCCTCCCCGTTTCACGGGCCATCGCCCGGGAAATGTGCGCGAACATCTTTCTTTCTTTCTTACGTTTTTATTTTTCGCCAAACCCGGCTCTCGCCACTATCCTATCAAGAATACCATGTCACACTGATAACGAACTTTGCGCGCGTTATCAGCGTGACATAGCATTCTTGATGGTGGCGCGAGCCACCATCAAGAATGCTATGTCACGATGAAAGTGGCGCGAGCCGGGTTATAGGGCCGGCGCCCGCACGGTGGCCGTTTGGGAGAGGATATAGTAGGTTTGGACACTTGGGAGAGGAGGGTTGGACACTTTGGAGAGGATATGGAGGAGAGTGTCGCTACTTCTATATATTAAAGGGGTCATGAACCCTTTCCAAGTAATGATCTAATGGCCTCAGTATCGGAGTGTACTGCCTCCCGAATCGATTGCCGCAAAAATTTCTCGAATCCGTCAAGAATCAGCGGAGTTACGGGGGTTTGGCGCACGCTCCCAGCGCTTTCTCTCTTTTCTCGTGCCGGCGAGAGCACTGGAAGCTAGACAGGGAGGGATGGCATGGGGGAAAGAAGTTACGCCAGCGCGCTTCATGAAACGCGATCGCTCTCCCGCTGTGATTTGCTTGCGCGAGTGCGGCTACCGTGTACTGAGGAGTGCGGCGCCGGCAAGTGGCGGCACCCCGCGGCAAGAAGCGCATCTGATCCGAACGCCGCTCTCGATTTACGTCGCTATCGGCCAATAAGCATGCTATGTCTCTTGCGACGTACAGCGGACAGACGCCCCGCCCACCGACGAGAGTGAGAACCGGCCTCTGTTTGAAAAGAGGGTGCCTGGGGAAACGGCAACTTCGCGCTCCGCTTGTGGCCATTACGCGGCGCGCACGACTGTAATATTTGGCAGAGCAGTTCATAGCCGTGTCAGCTTTCCGCAGGATGTGTTTTTTCAATCAGCCCAAGGGGTGCTTCATGACCCCTTTAAGGGACTTTAACCGCAGCTCGCTGAGCCCGTCCTCGAGCGACCATCCAGGCAGGCGTCTGAAGCCCTACGAGCGTCCAACTCCATAACCGGAATGAACGTGTTTACCGAAAAGGTCAGTTCTGTGTCATCATGTTGTTTCATTGCTTGATTCAGTGTCAGCCGAGAGTCGACTGCTGGAGCTGGCGGGCGCGGGAGTTATGTATATACGATCACATGTACGTACTGCACGGAGACGAAACTCCTACTGCAATGTGCGCTCCCCGATATATATACAAGGGCATCTTACAGGATCTGGTGTCTTTGACAATGTTTATCTTAATTCATATACGTTCATCAGGGAAACGCGAATGGTGATTCCGGCATTTTGTACCGAAAGTACCACTTTCACACACACCTCAGTTAGTGTTTGGAAAAATTATAATCTAGCTTTTACGGATGACCATGTAAATTGGTAGGAATCATCATACACACACTCTTACACACCAGAGCACGCCAGTCTCGCACCCAGGCTCCCAATTAGGGTTGCAGAAGTTGCGCCTTTTCCTTTCCTCAACCTCTCCTCCTCCAGGGACAAAACGCGACAAAAAGGCATTGAACTGCCTTAGTGAGTGTCTTATTAAGTGAACCATTTATTAGATGCGAAGCATCTTATGGCGGAGTTCAATCCGGTGGTGGTGTGCGGCGTGACCACCCCTACTGCGCATGTGCGAACCCTCTCCACACACCTCCTCTCCCACTTTTCCTCCCCTCTCCCACTTTACGCCTCTCGCCTTCCCATCTCCCTCTTTCTCCATCCCCCTCTCTCCTTCCCCTTCCCATCTCCCACTTTCTCCCTCTCCACTTCCCCTCTGAAACGCGGGCTCGACATGCCGAAACACTGCTTCGCATCGCCTCATGTTCCCCTTTAGCGGAGATGGTGTGATTTTTTTTACGCTCAATATATATAATACTGTTTTGCTAAGGATGGTGCGGACGTTCAAGGGAATATCATCTATAGTTTCCTGGGAGGAAAACGACATGAAAAAAGCACTGAATGCTTTTCAGGAGTTTCGGAGCAACACAGCGCCGGGTTCTGTCTGGATTCAATGCGTATATAGTGTATACTGCGCGCACGAAGACTGCGTGGCGCCTGCAAGAACTGAAAGGATAAAATTCTTTCACGCTGTCTCGTTTTTCTTTACGCAGCGTCTCGTTTTGCCCTGCAGGTTGGGGCAAAATGAGACATGTGGTGCATTTTTCGTTCTTTTTAAAATAATACTTTTAACAGTCGCAGCATGGCCATATTCATGTAGCACATACCTTGTACCCAAAAGAATGTTCCTGTGCTGACATTTTATGGAAACGAGTGAAATAAAAATAAATATTCACTATTTTCAAATTTTTGTCGCATTTACGCCTTCAAGATAGATTACAAGCCTTCGTCTTCGAAATGTCTTTCACGTCGCAAACGGAGGTGTAGCGCTAGCTCAAACAGTTAAAATTTTAGCCTATGGTTGTACAGAACACCTTTAATAGGGGATATTCATAATGCTTGGTCCTCTGGCCTCACTGGGCGCGTCCGCCATTTTTTGTTGGGCGCCGTCGCGAAATCCTCTGCTAGCGTCTCCAAGGAGAGGCCACGGAGAGGCTGAGCCGCAGTCGTTGGCGGAGCTTTCGAACCGAGAAAATACGTCTGTTTCGTCATCCAGCGCCGAATGGTCAGTGAACCTCACTGTACTACCACAAATCGACGAGAACGCAATATCGGAGCTCTGCGCGCTTCAAAACTCATCCGGACGGCAGCTGCACGAGGCGCGCATCGCTTCGCAAAGCTGTTCTCTATATAGTGGCGTGTGCTTCGATCTTAGGTAAGCGTTCAAGAAAAGTGTTCATTGCAGAGGAGATGTGACTGTCAAACTTCTAAGATACCCTTGCACAGCAATACATCTCCGCTGTACTTCCCACCGCGATTATAAACACGCGCCAGATATCGAAACCACGTTGCTTCTGCGCGACTTGTGCAGCGCTGTGCTGCATTCCTCGATTAATTTCTTTAGCCACAGGTATCTCTACACCCTTCGCAATAGCGTGTGTCGTAGTTTTTCGAAGTTAACAAGGCATGGATATGTGCATGAGCGGTGCGCCGCAAACCAAACAAAAAATTGGGGGACCCTTAAGCTTCGCCTTTAAGAGTTGAACGCGATAGCGAAATCCGGCCCCTAGTGCGCACTTCAACCACTAAGTGCATACTTATTAATGTGTATTGTTACACACACACACGCACACATGCGCGCGAATTTTACAGGCTTTCGATCTAAAGCAAGAGTCGCATGGCCTCCAAGATATACGCCGCGCGCCGGCCCTTTCGGATGCCATGAAAAGTCGAGACATATTTCTCACAATGCCTCACAGATGGCAGCACATTATCTAGCGTTTGCTGCGTTGGCTTGATATGTTTTCCTCTAGATGGACATAGTTGTCCATTTTTAGAGCTGTTTGAAAGTTCGTGTGCGTATTTAGCGGCGATGGCTGCACTATCCCGGCGTTTTTCGACGTAGTTTGATGGCCTCGCGAATGCGCCTACCGTATGGGCTCGTTTTCGTCGTGACACCTGCCGAACAAATGCGTCGAGACTCCTTTCACTACATGACATTTATGTAGTGTTTTTGTCCGAAGCAGCTGCAAGCAACATCGTGGCTTTGTGGTAAGACACCTGCTTGCCACGCGAACGGCCCGGGTTCGATCCTCATTGGGACCGAAGATTTTATCGTTTATTTTATTTGCTACTTTCTCGATTTTTCGCTCACGGATGATTTTTCGCTCACAACCAACGGTGCCGACGCCGACAGCGGAATTTCTGCGACACGAGCTCTCTAACGCTACCGCGTTAAAATACAGATCGCGCGTTTGGACTGTGTACAGAGAGAGCGGCTCTAGTAATGCACACTGGTTGTTTATAATGCCTTGCGGTCCTAATCTATCGCGCGGATTTAGTGTCGTTCTGGTTTTCTTGAACGCGATACGTGTGCGATCATTGACCTATCTTTTTAAAATATTGCACTCTTTGCTTTCGCATGTGCGTGCATTATCGCGCGCCGCGCGCTATTGCGAACAGCATACAAGCATACAAGTTCCCGCGATCAGCAGAAAGATGAGTATGATGATCTACCGAACACTCGCTCCGTGTTCGTAGCGCACGCTGACCGACGGCAGCAAAAGAAAAATAAAAGCGGATGGATAAGGTGGTGTAAAGCGAAGGGCAGACGCGGCGTGCGGACTATACCGTATGTACTTTGGCGCACCTTGCGAAGCTTGCAAAGCGATTGCTGTGTGAATCTTTGCGATCGGGTCTCGAGTGGCGGCACTGATTTACCGCGGACGCGCAGCAGCGTCTGTGGCACTTACGCACGTTTATATACGCAGATCTTTGCTTTCATCGATCTGCAACACCGACAAGCTAATGTTGATCAATCAAGCTCTCTCACGCGCGTGCGACGTCGGCCGTCTGTTTTTAAATGCATATATCGTAATATATAGTTCTGCAAATCTAGCTCATGTTGCAGGCGAGCAACTAAATTGCACGGAGAATTGAGAACTGAGGTTGAAGGGCGCTTCTGCGCGCACCGGTCATTTCCGAACCTATAGACGCAGTGCCGATCTTGTTGACGAAACAAGTTCACGTCACGTCGGTATATTCTTTTCTTTGTTCAGGTAACTGATCAATTCGATTCGATCAAAATTAGTGCGACTTTGTTCCCGGCATTGTCTGAGCTCCCTCGTTGCCTGAACAGCGCACGAAGCATTGGAAAGTCATCGCAGAACGAAGATAAATAATCAGCAACTAGCATCTGAAAGGCTGCGATATGAGACTGGTTTCGTTTTCGCGCCCAACAAAACATGGCGGATCGAGCTTACGGGATTGTCGACAGATGGCGCTGCACATTTTGGATATCCAAAATAAATATTGGAAAAAAATGACATTCTGCCGTAAAGGACAGAGAATGGAGCTGAAAACTTAAGTTTTTTTTTTTTCTGGAGTAAAATAGTTTTAATTGAATGAAAGACGCTAGGCCAACGCTAAGAAAAAGAAGAGTAAAGGGGTTTTTTTTTTTTTTTTTGTCGAGCCTGGTGGCACACTCGTCACCACCCCGTTATAAAGGGGACGCTCATAGCATCCATCCATCCATCCCCTATTAGGAGACATGCAGCGGTATTCCGCCCGTTTCAGTATCGGCTTAACTATATAGCACAGTTTCGCTTGTAAAGCATACTCGTTACTGGATTAAGATCACGCAGATAGCTTCCAAAGGGATCGATGAACGACATTGCAGGTGATACTCGCGGATTGGACGTTTTTGTGAGCAAGACGGCGTGTTTGTAAGAGCGCTCATGGAATAAAATTTACGTGCCGTGAAACTACCGCGAAGCGTACATTTATTACGCGATGCATGTTGAAATGATGAGTTTTCATAAAACTGTGCGCGCAACTTGTGATCAAAACACATTTGGACCCTTTCGCATGCTGCATGCCAATTAAGAGTGACGCACACTAACAGCACGGAGGTCTTTTTCTTTTCTTTTACAAATTTAACAGCGTATACGTACCTGACGGAAGTTGCTTCTGTAGCCTGCACAGCACGTATTGTAGACATTGACGATTGTGAACTCGCATGAGTAAGGTGTTCTTGATGTTTAATAAAAACAGCGAAAGTCTCCGCAGGCTAGAAAAAAACGTGAAACACACTCTTCGACGGACTGAGTTTTGGAAGTTTCGCGTTTGCTTTGTGTAGCTTCTGCTGGCATGGCAGCCCGGGGAAGTGGCTTCGCCGCGTTTGCGATAGATGGCACGACGCGCGATGCAAATATGGCGGCATGCATTGCATTCACTGTGCTCTGGTGTATACGTAAAGGCGGTTAGCACAGGAAAACAAGCTCCAGCCACAGCCATCACTGTCCCAACAAAACACACACACACACACACACACACACACACACACACACACACACACACACACACACACACACACACACACACACACACATTTGCGCAGATGCTCTATATTTAATTGTATTTGTTAATTTTAGGGACATCAAGCAATTTTACATGTTTAGGAGTTTATTACGGAGTAGAGATATGCATTTCTGCCGCCGGTTTTAGGTAAAACTACTTGAACGATTCGCAAATTTCATCTGAAATTCTGACATCAGTGCTCAAAAAATGTTGTGGTCGGAAAATACTCCAATGAATGTCAGCTAGCTGGCACGACTATCTTATAAGATCTGCATACAGATGTATGCATCTGTATACTGATGTAAAGGGAACGCGCGCACCTGGTTCTGCGGGTGGAACTTATTATAAACTTATAATAATTATATGTGATGTCGTTTAACACGTCATAGCGATAGCAGGGCCAGTCTCTCCTGTGGTGGCCCTCAAAGCCAATAGTCATTGATCGGTCTCGAAAAGGAGGCCACACCGAGGCAAGCTTTCACTTTTCTACACAGTCCAAGGAATCATTCACTAAATACTGCGTAATCCACAGCGAAGGCACACCAATAAGAAAGCTATCCCCGTTTTTGGTGGTCAAGTGCCTTAAATAAAAAATTGGGCACACGTAAAAAACTTCCGAAATATCAAGTGGTGACCTACTCCTCGAACTTGCGACAAAGACCAAGTGCCGAAGATCTCCGAACTGAACCGTATTGGTGACACTACCGTGACAATTTCTGCCCACAGACACCAGCAGGGGAGAATATCCGAGGAGATTTCCTTTCAAGACCAGAATGTCATAAAGGTACAAAGAATAGTTATCCGCCGCAACGAACAGGAAGTGCCCACAAAACATGTCATACTAACCTTTGGAACTAGAGAAATGCCCACCTCTCTTGATGCAGAGTACATGAATATCTATGTGAGACTCTACATTCCAAACAGTAGACGATGTTTCAAATGCTAAAGATTCGGTCACGCATCCCACGCATGCAGAGACAAAGAAACATGCGCGAAATGCAGCGAAAACGACCACACAGCTGCAAACTGCACTTCATGGCCACTTTGTGTCAACCGTAACCAGCCTACTCCCGCTCGTGTCCATCCTGGAAAAAAGAAAAAGAAATCATCGCTCTGACCATCAAAGAAAAAAAAAATATCATTTTACGAAGCATGCCAGCGGTTGTTGTACCTTTTCCGCAGGAGCTATGCCGATGTGACGCAGGCGGGGCAGCGCCACAGAGGCCTCAGACATCCTCCGGGTCCACACAGAGTGGCCCGGTTGTGACTCCTTCCGCCGCCTTGAGGAAAGCATGCGGCTGCTGCTCCATCCACCTCAAAGGGCCCGCAGACTCCGGTCTTGCTGGGCCCTAAAATTAATCTAACGCAAAGGCCTGAAACCCGTGTCTCAGCGCCAAATTCTTGATCCTCCAGCGTCTCCAAGAAGGCAATGGAGGTCGAACCCAAAACCTTGGTGTCAACAACACCGAAGGACAAGCGCTCTCAGGAGAGCGCTAAGAAAGGCAAAATCTCTATAACTTTGTTCAGCAAAAATCGATAACCTAAATGGTTATCGCTCTGGTATGCAGTAAAGCTGCTCAGCATATGTCACCCATCATTTTTTTAATTAACCAAACAATCCGCAAACGTATATATGCTTAATTTTAATCCATCATGGCTTTTATCACTCACTGGAACTGGAGAGGGCTACTGCACAATTTAGGTGACATAAAAAAACATTATAAACAAGTTTCTCACCAGTGGCATTCTGCCTTCAAGAAACTAACCTTAGTGCAAAACATAATCAAATCATTAGGGCTTCACAGTTGCCCGAAAGTATCGCGAATGCTGTAGCCGTCTTTCGGGAGGTGTGGCTATTCTCGTCTAGGGCAGCGCTCCTACCTGAGATGTCCAACCGAATATATCTTTCGAGGTCGTAGCAGTCACCATTTTGTCGTGCAAAACCATCACCATCTAGTCACATTATACACCACCCCACGCCCATTTTGCCACTAAAAACCTAGAAAATCTAATAGAACACTTACGAAAGCCATATATTTTAGTAGATTTTAATGCTCATTCTACTCTTTGGGGTAGTGACAAAACTGATCAAAGAGGGCAGATCGTTGAAGATTTTGTCTTGTCAAACGATATCTGTCTTTTAAACACAGGTGCTTTTACCTACTTTTCACCAACCTCACGCACTTTTAGTTGTCTAGATCTTGCTTTGTGCTCACCATGTCTTTTTAGCGATCTTAAATGGGCAACTCCTAGACACGTCATATGGTAGTGACCATCAGCCCTCCATCAACAGACTCATACCATCCTACCAAACTTTAGCTGCCAAACCACGCCGGTGGAAATTTCAACTCACGGTCTGGCCGCTTTTTACCGAGAACGCAAAACTCGAAGAGGTCTTTTCACTGGAACATTCCGTTCAGGAACCTTATGAAAGGTTCATTCAGGTTATAATTTCAGCGGCAGAAAAGGCGATGCCGCAATCGTTCGGTCTTGTGCGCAAAAAATTAAACCCTTGGTGGACAAATGAGTGCACTGAAGCAAAAAAAAAAAGAAAAAAAACAGCAAAACAAGGCCTGAGTAATCTTACGAAAGTACCCAACATATAGCAACCTCATAAGCTTCAAACAGGCAAAAGCCAAAGCACGATATATTCGAAGGCAGGCAGAAAAGTGTTCATGGCAGAAATATATATAATACATGAATAGTTCGGTCACATCTTGGCATACCTGGGACCAGGTGAGGAAGGTTAGAGGAGAGTACTCATCGCACAATACCAATGCTTACCAGCCCACACACACAAACAACATTTACAGTGTCTCATCTTCGGCGAATTACAGATATTCATTCCCCAAGTACAAAGAATCTGCTGAAAAGCAAAGGCTGCCTACTACGAGGGCCTCAAATGAACTCTGTAATTATCCTCTCACACAAAAAGAATGAAACAGGGTACTTTCTGCTGGTAAAAAAAAAAAAAAAACGGCAACAGGACCAGACCGTGTGCACTACACAATTCTGGCGCACCTATCCGAAGCATCGGTGGAGGCACTTCTCGAAGTTTTCAACAAAATATGGGAATCTGGCATAATGCTTGAAGATTGGCAAAATGCAATAGCCATACCTTTCCTAAAACCTGGTAGTAAATTCCCTCACCTTCTCCCCACTCCCTCTTGATTCCCAGAGCAGAGCTCTCTCAGCTGCGTAGCCGCTGTCAGTTGCAGAAGGGAGTGGAAGGTTGGCCGTAGCTGCCTTGCCTCATATCGTGGTTGTTCACTCTTCTCAAGGATGGAGACGACTCCTTTCTTTGCAAAACAACTCGATATTTATATACAGGGTATATATACAAGGTTACATGGCAGCTATGTACATTGGAACTTTCGCAATATAACTCGGCAGAGCCGACAAGTGCATAGCACCGCTCCTGCGATAAGAACCCTCGTGAGGAGCCGGGAGCCAGGTTTTAACCCCCTGATTGCTCCTCCCAATTCTCCCCACGGCAAATCAAAACAACTCGGCCCGCTTATTGGGCCAACCGTAAATTGGTCTGCCGGAGGCCTCCATCCCCTCTCTCTCTCTGAAGCCTTTTGAGCCACCAGCCTGAGAGAGAGACGTGGAAGACGTCCGGCAACCGACATTCTCAGGAGTGCACTCAAACAAACATACACGATGGTGGCGTCGTTCAACTACCCTGACCGTGTTCATACACTGTGCGGCCGGCTAACTAGCGGAGCCATGCCGTCCCTCCTCGGAAACATCTCGCATCCGTTGACAGGCTTTTAACAGACACTTTGCGAGATTTATCTGTGCCACGTGCACCGTCCTCGGCGACATCTCGTCTCCGTTGACAGGCGCCCACGGATCCTATGCGAGATTTACGGTGTCACAGTCTTAGCTTCCTTCGCACCGCTTCGCGGACCCCCCGCGGGCTGCAGGCCGCTGCGTTGGTCGTTAAACCGACGGTCAATAGGGCGCGTCTTTTTGTCCGAACGGTTATGGGCAGCTGGAAAGTGTTCTTTTGTCCCCGCGCTTCGAGCCTCGACTCCGAAGCTGGCTTCTTGGAAGCCGCCTTCTGGGGTTCAGACACAACTATCCCCCCCGTTCTCGACACGCCGGACCTTACACGCCCTTCCTAAGATTCACGTACGCGCTCCAATGTAGCTACGTGAATAACAACAAAAAAAGGGACGGCGCTAAAACGTCACCCGAGCCCGCGGCCGCACCTCGCGGTTCTCTGCACGCCAGAGGCGTTTCCGCGACACGCACAGTATTTCCTCGGCTGCTGCCGCTAAGCTGTGCTGAACGGACGCCATCACAACTAAACCAACAAACCAAAAATGACCCGAGGTCACTGAATACACAAGTAAAATCAATAACACAAGCAAATCACACAACAAGAAAACTTGCGAATGCTTGGAAAGTCACAGAACAAAGAAAATACACTTCACTGAAACACGCACACTTCAACACAAAGTGTTCATCAAATGTCTCAATAGTTCCCACACGTCACTCTTAATTACTCGAGTGTCTACCACGTGCCTAGTCCTCTCGCGTCTTATCAGCCCCCGAAGCACCGCTGCCACATCCCCAGCGCCCCTTAGGTGCCCTTGACAGTGTGTTCGCGTCAGGGATGATATTGGGTGGTGGCCAGAGGCCACGGTCATCTATGCGTCGAAGAGCCAGAGACTGAACTCTCGAATCCCAGCTGACTGCAAAGGTCTCGCGGGCTTGCGTTGGAGAAAACCCGTGGCGCTCAAACGCGATCGACGTCTCAGCGCCGTTCTCCGCGCGTTGCGACAGGCAGGCCTCAGTGGCGGCTGCGAACACGTTTCTGAAGAGCCAATATGGCTTTTCGAGATCTGATCTTATCAATGGCGCTGTTTCACACAGTGCGGTCCCGTGCCGTCGAGACACCCCCTCAGCCTCCGCGGAACCCAGAATTCGGTTCGGAACTCGCCCTCCCGTTAGTTCAGTGGGCGGCCTAGCTACTTCCGCGCAATTTGGCCCGTAGCTTAGGTAGTGTCCACACGAACCTAGTGCGTCCCGGGGCTCCGTTTCTGCGGCCGGCGAACTCAAAACATTGCTCGCCGCATGTTTCTCAGGGTCAGGTGCATGACAACTGGAACCTACAACGCGCTCCAAGCCGCGTACTGACGGACGCATCACACTGCACTCTCCTAACTCGAGACGCTGGTCTACTCGCCCTGTCGTCTCCCCTTTCCAGTACTTGGTTTTTCGGGTAAAACCCGCCTGCACAACATCTTCGCGCTGTCTCCCTGAAATCACGTTGGGTTCACCGCCGAGCGGGCCCCCGTTCCTCCCAAAAACCTCGCTGGCTTGGCTGCGCCTCCGTTTTCCGACCTGCGCTTTTGCCGGCATCGGCGCACACGCTACATCGCTAGCCGCATCTCCCTCCTCGAAGAATACGCCTTTCAATTCACTTCTCGAGCAACGCGGGCGCAACTTACTCACTTGCACTATATTTCGGGGCCCTGTTGGCACCCGCACAAAACACGAGCGCTCGCGGTGTCGCTCAACAATGCCGTCCTGTCCCGCCCCGGTTATCCGCAGCGTTGAGCCGGCCTGCTCTTTTTCGCGACATCCCTCCGACGCGCTTGTCTCTTTCTTGCCCGCCGCTTGTGTTTCACCGGGCGACGCGCGGCTACCCTGAGGGCCCTCGTCGTCCCCGCTCCTCACGACTGCCTGGGTGATTACCCCCTCCATTGTCGCGATTTCCCCCTGAGCTTCAAAGACGGGGCTCTCGAACTCTAGCTTCTGTACTTTGCCTGTAGGCAACAGGCCGCTAACGGGCGTCAGCTGTGTGTCGCCTATTTCCTCCGCGCTTTTCGATGTCCTCTCTGAAGCGCCCTCCTCCTTCAGCGATTTCCACGCTTTTTCTGACAACAGGCAATCGGCTCGTGCTGTCAGCCGGTCAGTTAGCGCGCAAAGCACGGGGACCGTTCCCTTCACGTCAGCGCAAACGCCGCATTCACTGGACATCGCTAACGGAACCACCGCGAGCTTTGCCTGCACTTTTTCGCCAAACGCAGATGTTAAGTTAATTGTTCCGTGTGAGTGCACCATCTCAGGTGGGATCGCGCTCTCCCGCAACACAGTAATCTCCGCTCCCGTGTCCAGGACTGCTCCGATACGCATATCCTTGCAGTCGAGAGACACGGGAATAAGCTCACTGTGTGCGGCCACAGGCTCTCCCACCAACACCCGTGCGGCTAAGCTTTCGCTCTTGGCACCCGAAAGACCTGGCGTTTGTTGCTGTCGCATCGGGCAGTTCCACCTCTGATGCCCCGTGGCACCGCACGCGTAACAGCCCCTAAGCTTAGGCTTCGTCTCCGCGCCTGGACTTCTCGCACCGCCGCGCGAACTTGGCTGTGTGTCCAGTTTGGAGATGCTCGCGCTCTGCGACTCCGACACCTTCTGCTTCGCCGCGCTGTTCATCCCCTGCGCTTCTTCGAACGTGCGCAGCGACGCGGCTAGCTCCGGCGCATTAACCCACTGCCTACCTTCTTGGAGTGTCACGTACCTCAGTGCCTCCTCTGACAGATTTCTCTTTAATTGGTCAGCGACCAATAACTCGACTAACCGTTCGAACGTCGAGACACCCCTCGCGTCAAGGTAAAAGTGCAGGTAGCTCTCAAGGCGCGTTGCAAATGGTCTCCAGCCTTCGTTTGCCCGCTTTCCTGACCCCAGGAACCTTTTGAGGTATTCACCTGCCGACAGTTTAAGTTCGTCAAGAACTGTCTGCTTGACTTTCTGATAGTTTCTGTGCTCTGCCGGGCTAAGTCGTGTGGACAAAAAATGAACCTTTTCCGCCACTAACGGGGAAAACAAGTTGTCCCCAAAACTCCCTCGGCACCTCGTAAGCTTCTAGGGCGCTCTCGACCGACTCAAACCACACCGGTGCTTCAGCCTCGGTTGGAAATTTAGGAAGCACTCCAGTGAGCACCTTTGAATAGCGTCTCAGCTCACCACATCGATCCTGCCTGCCGTACGCGAGCTCGCTGTCTCGAGCGCTACCGCTGATGACTTGCGATAGTTTCTCCATCTCAGCCCGCAACTCCTCCAGCCTGCGCTCTGGCGTGAGTTCACCGAAACGCTCATTTCCCTGGCTCTCCGGCGCGACAACCACTTGTGGGTTTCCTTGGACACCCTCGTCCTCCGACTCTGACCCACGCCTCATCGCTGGCGAACGCCTGTCGGGGTTCAGATAAGCGAACCTCGTGTCCATAACCCACAAAATTACAGGCAGCGGTACCACTGAGGTGAAAAAACACCAGAGGACTCACCACTTGTGAAGGCGCCGCTCGCTGTTGTCACGCCTTGCCCGTCGCCAGACCCTCGCCGTCGCCTGAGGTGTCGCCGGACCGCCTGGCTTGGATCGATGGTTATACCGGACCGCCGCCTCCTTTGGTTCGGTGGCTTGCTTCCTCGTTCTTCAGCCTGACGCTTAACGTCTTGGCCTTCTTCCTGCGTCTCCTCCGCAGCACGACGATCTCCTTGGTACGGAGAGCGTTCCTGGTCGTCGTTGTCTCGATCCTGTCGCGACTGCGCCACTGAATTCTCACACCTTCTCCCCACTCCCTCTTGATTCCCAGAGCAGAGCTCTCTCAGCTGCGTAGCCGCTGTCAGTTGCAGAAGGGAGTGGAAGGTTGGCCGTAGCTGCCTTGCCTCATATCGTGGTTGTTCACACTTCTCAAGGATGGAGACGACTCCTTTCTTTGCAAAACAACTCGATATTTATATACAGGGTATATATACAAGGTTACATGGCAGCTATGTACATTGGAACTTTCGCAATATAACTCGGCAGAGCCGACAAGTGCATAGCACCGCTCCTGCGATAAGAACCCTCGTGAGGAGCCGGGAGCCAGGTTTTAACCCCCTGATTGCTCCTCCCAATTCTCCCCACGGCAAATCAAAACAACTCGGCCCGCTTATTGGGCCAACCGTAAATTGGTCTGCCGGAGGCCTCCATCCCCTCTCTCTCTCTGAAGCCTTTTGAGCCACCAGCCTGAGAGAGAGACGTGGAAGACGTCCGGCAACCGACATTCTCAGGAGTGCACTCAAACAAACATACACGATGGTGGCGTCGTTCAACTACCCTGACCGTGTTCATACACTGTGCGGCCGGCTAACTAGCGGAGCCATGCCGTCCCTCCTCGGAAACATCTCGCATCCGTTGACAGGCTTTTAACAGACACTTTGCGAGATTTATCTGTGCCACGTGCACCGTCCTCGGCGACATCTCGTCTCCGTTGACAGGCGCCCACGGATCCTATGCGAGATTTACGGTGTCACAGTCTTAGCTTCCTTCGCACCGCTTCGCGGACCCCCCGCGGGCTGCAGGCCGCTGCGTTGGTCGTTAAACCGACGGTCAATAGGGCGCGTCTTTTTGTCCGAACGGTTATGGGCAGCTGGAAAGTGTTCTTTTGTCCCCGCGCTTCGAGCCTCGACTCCGAAGCTGGCTTCTTGGAAGCCGCCTTCTGGGGTTCAGACACAACTATCCCCCCCGTTCTCGACACGCCGGACCTTACACTGGTAAACCCCCAACATTCCCGAGCAGCTACAGACTCATTGCATTAACAAGTTGCCTAGCAAAAGAACCCTATTGAGCGACCGCCTGTGAAACTCGGCACTGTGTGTGTGTGTGTGATGTGACATGTGTCTATCCTCCTCTCTCCCCCTCTCTCTCTCTTTTACTCCTCTTTTCCCCCTCCCAATGTGTAGGGTAGCAAACTGGACGCATAGTCTAGTTAACCTCCCTGCCTTTCCTACATTCCTTCTCTCTCTCTCTCTCTAGCAAAAACGTACAAAAGCATCGTAAACATAAGACTTACTTTTATTCTTGAATCATAACTCCTAATATACTTACAGTGCGGATACAAAAAAGGCTGTTCGACCTCCGACCATCTCGTTAGACTATAGAACACGAAATACGAGAAGCGCTTCTACGCAAGCAGTACCGCGGTCTCGCGGTTTTCTTCGACTTGGAGAAAGCGTATGATACGACGTGGCGATATGGGATTCTCAGAGACCTTGCAGACTTGGGGTTTCGTGGAAGAATGCTAAACTGCCTATGTTATTTCCTCTGTAATAGAACATTTCAAGTACATCTCGGTACAGTACTCTCACGATGATTTATCCAAGAAAATGGCGTAACCACAAGGCTTCATTCTCAGCACAACCCTTTTCATAATAAAAATTAGCTCCATTAACAAGGTCATCCCCCTTACAGTCATGCACTCTGTCTATGTTGATGATCTGCAAATTGCCTGTCGTGCCTCGAACCTGTCAACCTGCGAACGGCAACTCCAAATCACAATCAATAGGCTGAATGGGCTGACCAAAACGTTTTTCGCTTCTCCACACAAAAAACCACTACTGTCCTCTTTAAACAAAGGAGAGGATTATTCCCGTACCCATTTCTGCGATTAAACAGTGTCCCCATAGCAGTTAAACAAGAAGATAAATTTCTAGGAGTTACATTCGACCAAAAGCTCAACTTCCTATAGCCCCCATCAACGCCCTAAAAATAAAGGGAAACAGAGCACTCAATTAACCTTGTAAAAGTGCTATCTCATAAGCGCTGGGATTCCGACAGACTCTGCCTGCTTCGCATCTACCGTTTCATAGTGCGCAGTATTTTAGATTATGGTTGTGTTTTCTATAGCTCGGCACGGGAATCCTACATTCGGCCTTTTGACCCTGTACACAATCTCGGTCTACGTCTGTCCAGTGGTGCTTACAGAACATCGCATGTGCAAAGTCTATACGGACTCCAACGAGCTTCCTCTGGGTCATCGAAGAGCATAATCAACCCTCCCATATGTTTTAAGAATAAGGTTATCACCTCAACACATCTGATTGTAACAAAGTTTAACTCACACTTATGCTGCCTAAACATACCGAACTTAATCAAGCCTCTTATTTCACGCTTCGAGAAATACTGCCGCACGTATGTCATCTCTGAAGAAGCACTCGATGTCAGCAAGAAGCCACCAAGACTGCCGCCATGGTTCGACCAGGCGCAGCTTTGCGACTTGCCAAATTCAGCCATCTAAAGAAAAAAGACACCCCATCAGAACACATAATTCAAGAATTCCGTGCACTTCATGATAAATATAGGAATTACGCCGAATTTTACAGAGATGGCTTAAAAACAAGACACCATGCGGGTATTGCGATCGTGATAGCGGAAAGCGCAGTTAGTGTGAGAGTATACCTGATTGTTTTCCTATTTTACCAGCTGAAGTTTATGCCTTGCATGAAAATCATCGCCGGCAAACACAAGAAGGCGAGTGTGAGCCATTAGCTGGCGACATTTTAAACATGGTGTTCTTAAAAAGCGAGGTTTTTTCTATCCGTTTCGGCTGGGTCCCAAGCCACGTTGGGATACTGGGCAACGAAAAAGCAGATAAATATGCTTCCTTAGCTGCTCACGAAACAGTTACAAAAACGAAAATTGCCCTTAAAGACAGCCAGTGAACACTTCGTACATCTAAATGGCAGCAACAGTGGGACTCGTGCACAAACAACATGCGCCATCTAATAATGCCCGTACTTGGCGAATGGATAACCTGGAATGGGTCACCATGAACGGTCTGTTAAAGTTATATTATCCCAGCTCCGTATTGGGCACACACACCTGACACACAACTTTTTGCTCACAAATGAAGAAGAATCAACATGTGAAAAATGTCAAGAACCGTTAACTGTTGTACATATCCTGATCACATGTCCCCATATGCTACGCAGAGACGAAAAAATATTTTAGCCAGCTTTACAAACAACATACGCCTATCCACCCTGCTCTACTTCTATGAGACGATCCTCTTGTACCGTTGCCTGTAGTGTTGAACTTTTTAAAATAATGCTGCTTTTTAAATAAGTTTTAAAACTGTATCATTTCACTATTCATTACATATCACCTTGTGCCTGGCGCAGCATAGCCTCAGCTGCTTTTGCGCCATAAAAAACCGAATTAACTAACACACTGTATAGCGCAACAACGGGGCTGGCAGCATTAATAAATTAAATAAATGGAATATAGGCCTATATATTCCGCTCTGAATAACCATCCCTTCTCGTGTAATTTATTGGGATGGTTGCATTCGATACTATACATATACAGAGCTTCGTGTCTTCGGATAAAGCCGAAAGAATTCTATAAACACCCGCCGGTAAAATGTTTCGCAATTCGGATTCATCTGATAAACTCCGATTTTAACGACGAATGTTACCCTGTTCCGTTCTTATGGAAATGGCATGTTCTAAGCGGTCATTGATACATCGGCCGGTTAGGCGGATAAAAAATTTACCTCACGTCAACATAAACTCGTAGATCGCACCCGTCACACACTTAAGAAAGGGCTATAGTCGCGCACGGATACGCCAGTGGTCCTTCTGAAGCACGAGTCACGAATAAGTAAATCAGCGCTAAACACACGTCATATTAGAAGCCTGAAAATATGAATTGCCACGGCAGAGTTTCACGCGAGCATTGCCAGATGGCGCCACTCACCAATGGCTGTCACAGAACTGGCACCGTTGAAAGTCTGTGAAAGTAACTCATTGAAGGTAGTTATGCCGTCCAAGAGTGCGATTTTTGAAAACTGACGAACAAATACACCTATTGAATGTGCAAACGAAATACGTGTGATCAAGATGAGATATGCTGAAGTAGTTCTCACACAGTTCCCTCGTAGTTGCCCGCGATCGTCACCGACGTTTCTTGCGACTTCATAAAATGCTGGGTAAGTTGCGCTCGTATTCTTACGGCAGATACTCGACATTTTACGTATAAATAATAATCATGTATGATGCGGCCAGATTCATTGCGATGACTCTTCGGGGGGCGGGGAGGGGGGGGGGGGGGCGTTGAATTTCTTAGACGGCGATTGATATTTGCGGGGATGATTACGCGGATGCTTAATCAATAATAATAATAATATTTATTCACCTTTTCACGACATGGTAACACATAGTTGCAAAGACTTCATGAGTTTGTCACGTGCTGTTTGCACGCATACATCTACGAACTGACGCGAGAGGTATCATTAAGAAGGTCTAAATCAGAAAGGTGCAGCTTGGTACAATAGTTCAGTATATGCTGCTGGCTTTTTGCTCAGGAATAAAAATAAAAATGTTACCATATTTATGTTCTGTGGTTGTGTTCTGTGGCGACGTCGTCTCCAGCTTTGCGCAATTTTCTGCGTGAACATAATTGTATTTTCTGTGAGTCATAATTCTCACAACTTGCGTATACGTATAGTAACCCACATACTCGATAACAGGGGATGATTCTACAATAAAACAGCACATTTTCTCATACCTCTCTTTATTTTTGTTTGTTTGTTTATTTATTTGTTTGTTTGTTTGTTTGTTTGCTTGCTTGCTTGCTTGCTTGCTTGCTTGCTTGATTGCTTGCTTGCTTGATTTGCGGGCAAGTTTACGTTGTATTTAATCAAGCGTCGCGTAGGCATGAGCCGCGATTCTCACAAGTCGCAACCCTCACAGAGCTTGTCCATTGCATTACCGCATACGTTTCGTAAACCAAAGCCTTCCAGACTTTGAGGCCAGGCAACCTCAACTCAATTTGCCCAAAGTGCTAAATACCGTGATATCAAAATGTCACTCTCCTGTCAGTCGTGGAACGAACGATTTGGCTCTTTTAACTTTCTCCTTGTGCTGCTTCATAGCGCCTGTTTCATTATATAGAGTTTCTAAATTGTCATATGCCGTAGAATCATGTATATTTGTCGCGAACTTGTGACCGAAATGCTTGACGTGTGCGGTGAAGGAAATTGTCGCTAACGTTATGCAAAAAAGAATCGAAACCGCTGTCAATGAGCAGTCCCTTATCTTTCCTGTTGGCGTTCTTTTTGACGCTTTTTTTTTAAATACAAAAACAACAGTTTATGTTTAGCTCGCGCATACATGTAAGTTGGCAAATACGACTGATGATTAATTAATCAGAGCAGAGGTTCCGATTTACTGAGTTCTACCTTTTTAACATCGACGCCCAGCCTTATTCAATATACAACATTATTTGACTGTAAATGTTCTCGGCAATTTTTCTCATTACAAACCTCAAGGTCCTCTTTAAAATTGTTTTATACGCGTTCTCCAAATATCTGAAAAAAGAAGCGAGAAACTGTGGGTAGGGTTTCGCGAAGTTAGGTTTCGTAATATACTGTGTGTGGGCAAATATCAAATTTTAACTTCGAACTTTATCAAGTTCGAAGCAAATTCGAATAATGAAAACCAAGTGAGAATTGAATTGAATATTGTTAGAATATTTTCGAATACATAGTACGACTGCTGACTTTAGTAAAAAAAATTCTCACCTACCAGGCATTAAAAACAAAGTTGTACAGCAAATAATTTACAAATACGTGCGAAGGATGGATAGCTAATATATGTTCGGGAAGCAGCGGCACCATTGTGCATGTCACCATTCCTACAGACGACGAAAACAGCCGCTCAGTATAGACACACTGTATATGCTGATGTGTTAATCTTGGACGTAATAATTTAATCCTCTAAGCATACTTTCTCAGTCGGGAGGAACAATGACAACTGATTGGCACGATGTTCATTGCAGGTGATTCATCTGATGATAACGAAGAGTAATGTTGGGTTTCCTGATTTTTTAATTTCTTCTTAATTTTGCAATGGCTGCGCATTTGTTTCGGCGGTTTGTTCATTATAATTTCGGCACTCTATTGCAAAAAGGTGCTTTGTCTCATACACAGTGTCATGCCATGGACTTGAATACTGGCACATTTGCAAAAGCGTACTAGGGGGAAAGGCAGTGTGGCAACTGGAACTGATATGTTCTATTTGTGCTGGCTTCAATACCTGTTATGAACTTTTGTGGTGTTCGAATATCTTGAATAGTAAAACTGCCTTGCGAATTGGATCAAATACCGAAATATTCGAATCGAATATTCTAAGTTTCGAATATTCGCACACCCCAGTAATATATGATTTCTCATGCTTGTTGAGAAATATATTACAAGGAATATTTTGGCCGGACTGTGGCGCGGCTGTGCAATTACTTGTGGAGCACGAAATTTATTGATCGCGTCATGCAACGGCCCGCGCATATATGTGACTTAGACTTTCCTTTAATATGTTGAGTGGGGTAGCATGGTTTTATCAACACGGAATGGAGAAAAACACCACACAGGTCTCCGCATGAAGAATTGTGGAAATGTCTTATATATCACAGTTAGCAAGTAATAATAATATAAAAAATTACAAGATGAGGATTAAATGTCTAGCATCAGATCGAGAAAAGACGGTACCATACAGGCGCGCCTGTCGAAAACTACACTTGCTACCCTCAAATAGTTTTTGGAATGGTTACGTTACTACATGCGAACTAGCATATATTTGTTTTGTAGACTAGTACTGTATACAAAAGTCAATCGACCGTATTAAAATGCAAACGCGAAGTATATTTTTTAAAACTGTGGTATAAACTAACATGAAACACAGTTTATAATATGGCGCTCCATATTCCTCTCATATGTTAACTATGCAGATCTTTGAATCGCGATTCTGATAAAGATTTGTGTTTAAAAAGAAGAAACCTACGAATGGCAGTCCTTGTACAGCGCTTTGGAATCTTGATTTGAACATCTAAATAGGTACGCGCACTGTAATCAGGGGCACGAGCAGTCGTATATAAGCAGAGGGCATGCTTTAGATGAGTCATAATACCGCGCCGCAATAAAAGAAGAAAAAAGCGGCGGTGATTGCATGTGAAATATACCGATAATCGGTGCTATAACTTGCTGTTGCAAGCCATGCCAATTCCCAACTGTATGCGAAGAGACCTTTATTTCTTCGTCATTGCGTCTCACGATAAACGTGCCTTAACCGAGCGAATTGAGAGAATTATGAGCCTTCCAGACCTGCGCGTCCATATAGCTATAAGTGTGCGACAGAAGTTTATTGTTATCAGTGGAGGTCAGCCAGTCACCTCTCATGACATGCTACGCCAGAAGTAATGTAAAGGCTCTATACGACAGGTTGTGCGTGGCTTCCCAGTAACAATTCTCATACCGGGTGGCTAACAAGTCGTTGTATGTATACTATACCATTTTAATCGTAAATAGGAAAAAGAAGCGCAACGGGCACATTGAGCACAAGAGACAGAGAGGGAGAGAAGATACCTTTACTAGATGACCAACAGGTCAAGCCTACTGGTCACCTCATAAAGGGACGCTTGAGGATCCATCCTTGGATGCACGGGTCCGAGCTGCGCAGCAGAGTCTCCCAGTCGTCTCGAAGCGGGATTTCCCCTAGTTCTGGAGATGGGCGGTCTTCCTTACATCGCGGGAATATACGGTTGAGGGTATATGGTTCTCTCATCGTACTGTGTACATTCGGGAGAACTTGAGTGCGCAAAATATGACTCAGCACGAAACGTATTACGAGCAAGTATCTATATACTTGATCCATGGCCAACAGCAGGCCGTCAGAAAGGAGCTCTTGTCACCTTGAAAAATTTTCTCGAAGAAACAAATATTCTATGGAAATATTAAGCTTCAATTTATCCGGAAAGTCACATAAGTGTCATAAATGCTTTGTGTTCAAAACTGTGCAGTGCTATGATCGTGTGTTTTATGTGCCCTTATGCATAGGCGTGCGCAGGGTTTCCCATCAGGGGGGGGGGCAAAGGTTCATCGCAGCGCCCCCCCCCCCCACCCTACTAAATCAATGTATGGGGCAGATTTTGCGCCTCCCCCCCCCCCCTCTTAGGTGACTAGAAGGGTCAATGTACGGAGCAGATTTCGCGGCCCCCCTCTTAGGTGATTAGGGAGGGGGGCGCCCCCCCCCCCCCTGCCCCCCCTGTGCGCACGCCTATGCCCTTATGTGTGACTGTCTTCTGTATTTACTGCGTGTTTCAAGTCATGCAAAACATTTGACTTTACATGTGTTACATGTGAACTCACTCTATATACTTACCTGAACTCGGGTTTGAATCTTTGTGAGTCGTGTACTATTGGGCTGTGTTGTGTTTCCCCATTTGGTGTTCTACTGCTTGACATATCTTATGGCATTTCGGTTTTTCTCTCTTATATTGTATTTTATGTTTCATTTACTGCGCGAGGAGGAGTAGCCGGCACCGCAATAAGGACACCAAATTTTCTTATACATCATGGATGGATGGATGAGTAAACATCTTATAAAAATTAATTGAGTGCAAACACGTTTATTTCGACGCACGGGAACAACTCGGCTTTCACATAGCGCCCTCCATTCGCACACGCGTTCATACGCTTCCGGTGTATTAAAAGAATAAGTTTTGCAGTTTTGGATTTTGATATCACGATAGCATTGCCAAGCACGCCGTATAGTGGGAACACGGAACAAAGTTTTACTACCTGAGGACACGTAGCATACACGTAAATCTAAATACACGTGTGTTTTGGCATTTCGGCTAAACGGAAATACGGCCGCCGTGTCCGGAAATGGAAACAGCGTCCTCCTGCTTAACAGTGCAACACTTACAGCCGCTAAGCTGCCATGGTAGATGAGCGGATGTATTTGTCGTCGATTTCATCCAACGCGTTCGAAAAGGCACGCTCCGCGCTATTCGAATTCTGGTGATGAGTAGCCATTGCTCTCAGCTCAAGGAACCTCGAAAGGATTAGCATATATAGATTTGTGTCAGCAATACAGGAATGTCACTCTTGAAACTGATTAAGTGGAGAACCTGCGTGGCTGAGCACCTTGAGCCTTTGGGAAGACAGACATCCTGTTCTAATGTATGTACAGTCGACCCTTGAAGTGATACTGACTCCTGCAGTGCAATTCCATGTTCTTGGTAATGTCACTCACGTAACTTCTGTTCATTTCACTCCGTCAATTTTACTAGTCTATTCATTTCCACTCCGAGATAGATAAAATCCAAGGTTGTCTTACTACTTGTTTGAGCCTGTGTAGAAAACAGCGCTACGGTCGTGCGCAGAGCTTTATGCAGAAAAAAGAAAAAATGCAACACGGGCATTGACTATCAACGTAACTTTTATTCATGCGATGGACACACATGCGTTCTCTAAAATGCGTTGTGACAGGAAAAAAGAAATACAACAGAGCTGTTAACAATGTGAAGGGTATACATATAAACACTTGAGCATGCGTGTGTTATAGTACCGCCTGGTCATCGGTTCGTAAACAGACACATTTTTTCATATTTTCTTTCACAGTTTTCTTTCATATTTGTTATTTCGTGAACTTCGACCATTTACCATGTCATTTGATAGCTGTGGTCTTGAGAACACAACGACCTTGTCACAGTGAGGCCGACAACCGCATATCTTAGAAGAACCCCAATGCCCACTCATACATTTCGATACGATTGCACAGTATGCTCGTGAAGCTTCTCGCTTAAATCCGCCTGCATGTTTGGCTCGTCCTCAAGTGAAAGCGATGCGATAAACAACGCTCGCAATACGGGTACAAACTTTTTCGAGTTACTGTACGTCGCGAGAAATTACAGACGCATATTTGTATGTGTGTCCTTTGTATGAATAAAATTCACCTCGTAGTCTAGGCGCCCGTGTTGTCCTTTATGTATACTAACCTTGTCCGCTTCCAGCGTCGTTTCCCACAAAAAAAAAAGAAAACAAAAGGAGAAAAGCATTGCAAAATCAACTAGTATTTATTTATATAAATGCCTTAGTTTTCTTGAAAGTGAATAACAATGCGCGTCGTATACCACAGCTACGATTCCTGGTGTTCATTTATGTTGTGGTAAAACCTTATTATTGGTCATTTGGCAATTTGAAACTTGAAACCAGATTTCTGTCATTTTGGCAGCTGAAACTCGTCCAACGGTTTAATGTTTCTCATCAGCGAACAGCACCGTACCATCGCATTCCTGAGAAAAAACGCTTGAGTAGCGTTCAGTCTAAACATGACTCACGGCCGGACTGGAGAGGCGCGCGGGCGTTCTTGCGTTATAAACAACACAAAACACTACAAGAGCTTAAGTTCGATTATATTGCAGAAGACGCGGGCGTCGTATGAACTTATGAAGCCAAACCACCCTCAAGAGCGATGCACGGCCGGAGTGGAGAGGCGCGCGGGAACGCCCGCGCGGTGTCTGACCATTCGCGCGGTGTCCGGTGTCTGACCAGTCGGGTCATTGTAGGAGATGATTCAGGGAGAACTCTTCGACATAGGCTCGATGCTTCACTGCAATATTCACCTGAATGCATCAGAGAGTCAAACGGTTATTCCTGCCGGAAGGGTCAATAAATTCGTCAATTTTCTTCTGCCACATCAGAATGATTTTTGTCCAAGCGCACTTATAAGCCACCATCATGAAAGTACGGAATATCATATTTTAGTACTTTCAGAGAAAGTATACTACAGATTACAATATTTTATCTATTGAAGAACAATTAACATGATGAAACACTGCGTTACAACATTATAACAGCTCATGACAAATTTGTGCCTTGTGAAAATTATGGTAAAAGACTATCTTGCCCATGCAAATATAGTTTTGTATTGGCGGACCCGTGCTCTCTTGCTAATGACATCGCTGAAGTTCTGCCAGTGTGAACTTTACTCTTTCCTGCGACATGAGAGAGAGAGAGAAACGAAGAGGAAAGGCAGGGAGGTTAACCAAGCTTTGGCTCGGTTGGCTACCCTACACGTGAAGTGGCGAGAAGGGGCAATAGTAGATAAGATAAGGATGCTCGTTGTATGGAGAACAATATCTATAGTGGAACGCAGCTTGCTCGCGTCAGTTGGCAGCATTTTGCTCCACTTCTCATGTGTGTGGGGGTTCTCAGTATGCTCGCCTGCATTGCAGAAGGGTCGAAAGGCGGGCTAGTTGTTCAGAAGAGGGTTTCCGTCCGTTTTTTGCGCAGTTACATTAAGTATGGGCTAGTTGTTATAGGTTCATACTGGAATATTGGCAGCGCAAACTAACGGGACACAGAAGGGGAACCCAAACAAGCGCAGACTGAAACTTGGATTTATTCACAGAAGATGATATATACCAGAAAAACACGAAGGGAAAGGGATATACAAGAGGGAAGGATCCAGCATAATCATATCGCTTTCTATATCGCTTTTAGATTGCGAAATCTCGTTTCTGGACGACACTTGATTATGGTGGATCCTTCCCTCTACTATATCCCTTTCCCTTCGTTTTTTTCTGGTATACAGTAAAACCTCGGTGATACGAATCTCGCGGGGTTCCCAAAAATATTCGTATCATCCGAAATTCGTATCACCAAAAAACATAGATAATTAGTATGCGACAAAAGAAAGTTGTCATACGTTTCGATTTAGTGTTTCTCAGGGCCGCAGCTACGTCATCAACAGCTCTGAATGATTGCCAGCAAAGTTTT
The DNA here is from genome assembly GCF_013339695.2 of Rhipicephalus sanguineus. Classification (NCBI taxonomy): domain Eukaryota; kingdom Metazoa; phylum Arthropoda; class Arachnida; order Ixodida; family Ixodidae; genus Rhipicephalus; species Rhipicephalus sanguineus. Next base: position 143,691,529 of record NC_051180.1, on the reverse strand, counting down.
TAGACATCAACGATCATACTTGTACTCGTCAATATACGGGGCGTGCGCGCGTGTGTAATTAATGAACAAGATGTGTTGTGACCATTGACCGCTAGTAGCCCTTCTCAATCCTTCTACGCGTTTCTGCATGACACCACAGGCCTGCGGCGAAAGTAACTTAAGAAGCGCTTTGTACTCTATAAATTAAGACCAGAAAATCTTGAAGTCGCTGTCGCTTCTTGCCGTTATTTTCTTATCGCGGTGGTGTTGGGGGCGCTTTTCGGGAGATTTACGGCCGTACTCACATAATCGGGAGGTTTGCTAGAAATTTGGGAGTCTCCCGTACAAATCGGAGAATTCGCATGCGGGCGTTGCTCATTCGCCAAGACCATCCGCTTCGTCTCTTGGGGTCCTCGTCCACCTGTCATGGGACATCATGATGGACCCGCAGCCCAAGTTTCAGTCTTGTTTCGTAGAACGTTCGATTGCGAGGACATGGCTTGCATCGACGTGGCAGGCACGTGTTGACGCCGTACAAAGACGCTGCTGCCTCGAGCACAGCAGCACGCGTCAACGCGTAAAAAAAAAAAAAAAAGGGAAAAAAACGCGACGTCATCTGTAATCTAAACGCGAAGGCGCATAACGACCTCCATGATTAGGGCGCACAATCTCGAAGGCACAATCTCGGAGGCTCAGCGCGCATGTCCGCGCCCGCGCGCGACGGCCGCGTCTTCCGCGACAGCATGAGCAGCACCTGTTCGTACCTGTGCGCTAGCGTACGTTCGTATCAAACGTCGCGGGTGAAAATCGGTTCGCAACAACCACACTCCACTACATTGCAAGCTAATGGGCATTGGCCGGGACCACAGAAAAATTCGTATCACCCCGAAATTCGTACGAGCCGTGATCGTATCACCGAGGTTTTACTGTATATTTTCTTCGGTGAATAAATCCAAGTTTCAGTCCGCGCTTACTTGTGTTCCCCTTCTGCGTCCCGTTAGTTTGCGCTGCCAATATTCCAGTACGTACTCGCTTGAATGCACGCTGCATATGAGTTGTATATCCGACTGTTCCAAAGATACTTCGAGCATGATGACATCATAAACCGGGACCATAAAGCCATGCATTTGCATGGGCGCCTATGTTAAAGCTCAACGCTTTCGCCCTGTTGTAACCGCGCATCAAAGTTCTAGCATCTTATCCGGCCCCAGTTCCCAATACAAGCCAACGGCTCACTAAGGCCTAATGTCCTAAGGTCTAAGAACACCTATAGCGGGTCCAATCGATGCCCGCATCTCCGTGTGGTGGCGGGTCGCGCGGAATTCGAGCCTGCTCGAGATGGAAGTGCTATCACGGCTCGCATTACAGCGGATGCTTATCGCAGTGGCCGACGTATATGGAAGGCGGTGGGACAAAGCGAGGTGAAGATAAACAAAAAAAAAAAGGAAAGGAAAAGAAACGAAGGAAACAGAAATAGCGCGCTAATAAACGAATAAGAGAAGCGGGATCGCGCGTTCGGGTTTAATATGCCGCGCGAGCCGCGAGGCATTTATACGGGGGAGAGCGTTGTCGGGGCACCGCGCGCGGTCCGCCGACTGTGCGTGTGCGCGCGATCCTTCTTTCTTAGCGCAGCGGGCGGAGAGAGTCCTTTCCGGGTGGTCCGCTCTTGTCACCGGGCACCAAATGAGCGATAACTGTCCTTGATCATTTCGCTCACGAACGGTAGTGTAGATATGTGTGTGTATAATATACGCGGGCCATGCCGGCTGCAAAACAGTCCTGCTTCGAAAGAAAACAAATATCTACAGTTCCAGTTCCACTGCAGCAGTGTCTGTACGTGTATACCTGTCCTTGCGCGAAACGGTCGGTCGGGTCGGCACCGGCGGCGCCCCTGCTCCTAAAGAAATAAAAACAAAAAACAAAAAAAACCCAGCCGGCCTTTTTGGAAGGGCCGATCGGTTCCAGTGGCCGGCCACTCGCTCATATCTCTTGACTTTCTGGCGCACTCTTTTGTTCCTTTCTGCCCGCACAAGAGCGCGCGCGGTCCCGAGCGCAGTCTCCCCCGCACAAACCTCTTCCCCTTCACCCTCGCACTCTTCCCCGTTCAACACCCCACTCCAAAATGTCCCCTCGCTTCATTTCGCTTACCTGCCCTGTTCTTCGTACCTGGTCAGTCTGGTGACGCTGTTTCCCACGTTCCCGAACTGCGCAGGCGCCTCTGTTGAAGAGCTAACGAGCCGAGCGTCGCGGTATCGCAGGCGTCGGAAAGAATTGCGGGAACGGGTTCAAGACTGAGCATCGAGGAGGCTGCTGCTGCGGTGGTCCGCGCAGCTCGGGATGACGCCAAGTTGGACGACTCGATGAGGACGCCACTTTGCGAGAGGGGGGAAAAGAACCTTCTTATCGCGAAAAGCGCGAACGTGGATGTCCGCGCGCGCAGTGCTTGATGAACGAGAGTGGTCGTGATCGACCATAGTTATACCGCGAGGAAGCATTGTACGAAACAACACACGGGAAGAAGCAAAGCTCGGGGAAAGAGAAGTCGGGGGAAGGAAAAGAAAGAAGTCGAGCTGGTGGTCTGAATACCGCGTCGTTTGCTGCGGCGACCCCCCCATTTGCCTGTATTTGTCGCATGCGGGCGTTTTTTCTTTGAACATCGCGACGCGCTTTTGACCGCGGTGCATGGCGAGCCAGCCTGCAGCTTGCGGCAGTCCTTATTATCGGTCGTGAAGTCATTGCTTTCTCTGGGTGTTTTTTTCTTCTGTGTTATATATTGTCTTTTTTTTTTTTTTTTAGTGTGAGCGTGCGTTACCACGTACCCATCCTTCCGAAATGCGAATGCGCACTGCAGAAAACGGCAGGGGTGCGGTGGCGTGCTTGGCGGGGTAGTGTGAACGAGGCGCATAAAAGAGAAAATATGTCGACTACTACCCATCCACCGTACGCACAAGCTTTCCCCTCCGTTGCTCTGTCTGCGAGCGTATGTGGTGATAAATCAAACCGGGTCCCCGCGTTCTGACACCGGTCTCTTCAGTGCAAAGGCGTTCCGGTGCACCGCTCTGCCCCCGTCCCCTCGTTCACGCTGGCCTCTATACTGTCTGCACGGGGCACACTGGGCTGCAGCTTGCCACACATGCACGCCCGGCTTTGGGATACGCACCTTTGTGAGCACGTGTTCGCACAAGAACATACACACACACGCATATATCGCTGCTTTACTGGCTTCCGTCGTGGCATCCTATCCATGCATGTATAGCTTTATGTGTTGCAAACATGTACCGTGTTTTGCGTGCTTCCCTTGCTGGAAGCTTCTTGCAAGCACGCGATCATTCATTCGGCAAGTAAGAGTACCGTACAGAAGGCGCGGAAAGAATGTGGGCCACTAAAGACACCACAGCAAGTAATCACACCATCGGCTTATGTCCGCAAAATGCTGCGTAATGACGGCTATATAGTCCTGGCTAAATGATGTATACATAGCTAGTTTCGGCTATAGTGTTGCCATGTTGATGAAATAGTGAAATGCCGAATGATGCTCCCGCACTATCTGAGAACCCCTCATAGAAAATTTCTGCGTCAATGCTGACGTCGTCAAGTAAGATAAGAAAATTAAGTTTGCCAGAGAAGCGAGACCTGCGCGTTACGAAGCATGCTTGACGGCAGTTGGTACAGTGTAATAGACCTTCGAATATAGATAGTTTGCGACTCTTAAAGCAACGTGGCTTCGGAGAGATACGCGGAAGTTATTTGCATCTATATGGAACTAATACGCAGTGGATGCCATCGATAACATTTGCTTTGCGCGTCATGGTTGTGCTTAGACATATCGACTGCATTTAGCGCGAGCACTGCAGGAAGAGCAGGGCTGCACTGTTCGTCTTAAATTATCCGGTGATTCTCGGATCTTCTCGAGGGACCACATCGGCCATATATGGCCGATGTGGCCCCTCGGGAAGATCCGAGAATCACCGGAGCCATGGTGGGAGCGTCTGCACATAGAAACGCATGTACATACAAACGTATACCATAAACTTACGCACTTCTTTTTTTCAGGCAGTATTGCCCTAACTGTACTTTCTAACGACAACTTTCTTCGTTCGCCGTTCGCTGCAATGCCCTCGAGCCCTGGGGCAATGAAGTAAATAGATAAATAAATAAGTTCATGCTGGCTACTGTTCACCGTTGCATATAATACAAATGAGAAGACCTTGAGACAGTTAATGTGATATCACGCAAGAGCTGTGTATGCAAGACGTATGCGTGAGACCGTCGCTCTCTTCAAGCTTTTTTCTGTTGCGTGGGAAGTTCTGTACAGATCCTTGTTCCGGTTCTCTATGTATGTATGAGTGTATAAAACCAGAACGTTGATATACTAGTGCGTGGCTTAATACGCGCACTGCCTTTTTGCCATGCCAGTAAATTCTGCTGTCCAGTGCGTTTCTTTGTGCGTACGTGTGTGCGTGCGTGTATGTGTCTGTTGATTGTTCTTGGCTGCTTCACACACACAGCAGTGGGCATTCGGGTGCGTTGTAGCACCAGACAACTGTACTTTCTTAGATCCTTTTACAGACGTTGATAAACACATTGGTGTATTACTGACAAGTGCTTCAGTACATATGATGCTTCTTGTTCGTCAGGTAGCTCTATGTCGTCCTTTCTGTCTGTATGCCGCCAAGTTTCTGTGCGAGCGCAGTTTCTTTAGTTTGTCATGTATGTATACATACCAACAACCCTCCATTTTACAATTCTCGCTTCAGCAGCTCGAACGGTTCAAGATGATCGCGTGCACCATGCGAGGTTGCACAAAGGGCACGCTTCACTTTTATGAAAGGCGTGACAAGGCGTGACAAGGCGTGCGTAGGCATACACTGAAAACGCATATGCGTGTACGTGCACAAAGACATGAGATAAACTTGAGCGATGCATTCCTGGAGGAAGGAACGTACGAGCCCGGCAGTATATACTGTCTTCCGAATGCAGGAAAAACAAGTAGAATATATAACGCCGAAAGAATGAACTGCGTGGGATGAAGCGGAGGGGGGGGGGGCACGCACTGCAGGCGATGGGAAGAGAACTGACGGGTTTTTGATTTACGACCTCTTCATTCGTTGCTGACAGGTGTAAAAAGGAGTTGCTCTGTCTATTGTTCGCCCACATTCACTCTCGTGTACGCAACGCTTTAGTTGTTTTCTTTTCCCCCTGCCCTTCCAATTCGTGTTGCGGGGCGCTTTCCACGAAGCGGCATATATAACGACGTTGTGGGTAGCGATCGGCAAAGGGAGCAACGGGGGAAAAAGGGGTTTTTCGACGTCATACGCGGTTCGTTATATGCAAAACTCCGCGGGAGGGCGCGCGCGCGCTACGCGCGCTCCCTAAACGGGAACGAGGCAGGCATTTTTTTTTTTTTGCTTCTTCGTTAAACGTATTCATTTTTTGTCTCCTCTTTTATGCGCGGTATTGCTTACGCCGCAAAATTAGAAAGAGATGAGTCGACTGCCGCTGCGCGGCTGTACGGACGGTTGAGATCGGAAAGGCCGAAAGCTGAGTCCATGAGCATCCTACCCACTTGAAGGAAACGCGTCGATGTGAAGGAAAACGGGAGAAAAAGGGCGAAGAAAAAAGGAAAAAAGGAACTGTGCCGGTTCCCGGGGTTCCGCTCTGTCTGTGTACTTCGCGGAGCGATGTGGCTTGGGAGAAAATTGGGAGGGTCTACCAGCGCGGACGCGACGTCGTTTTCCCTAATCTCCGGTCGACTGAAGGTGAAGGATGGCGCCCCGGGGGACCGCGGGGAGTTTTTTTATTTGTTTCTATAATTTTGTTTTTTTCGTTTCCCCATAGTCTCGCTTGCTGGCTGCTTCGCCTGGCCGCTTCGATTTGTGTCGTCAGGGCTGCATGGTTGGCGTATGCGTGCCGTGTGTTGGCCATGCAGTTCGCATGTGTACCACGCACCGTTTGAGTTTCGCTTCTTTTTCTTTTTTCTCTTCCTGATCCCTGACTCGTCCAGACTCCAGAACCTATAGACCCCTGTTCCAGCACTCGAAAACTGGAAGCGCCTTTGCGTTTCACTCTATCATATATGAATGTGTCGTGCTTCGTTCGTGTGTTTCCTAACAATTGAATCTGATACAGCGCAGAGCCCTTATAAAATTGCACCAGTTTCCGTTCTTACGAAAGTGGAGTGTATGTAACTCAGGATAGCTTGGAAGACTGGCTGTGCTGTGGGTGCTGCTTGAGTGATGACCAGGAAAGAAATGTTCGGATCACCGTATAGTTATGAAGGTTTGGTGTTTTAGGGGCGAATCACCTTAGGGCCTCTCCTTGTCGGCGTGTCATGGCGTCGTCACGGCCCGTCGTAAACGGGTATGCACCACAAAAGTTGGGTAAATACCACTACCCGCCACCGGTCCATACTATGCATATTGGGAGCTAAGGTTCGTCGTTACTGCCTAAAAAATTATGTTTGGCTTAGCAGCGGTGTCAGAATCCCCGGCGAAATTTGCCAGGGCGCTCAAGTTTCTTATCTAAAACCAGAAACACAAACGTGCATCTCTACGGTAGGTCAGGACGTAGTTCACGCAATCTGTGTGGAGCCCATCTCTATACGGTAAAGTAATCTATTTGAAACACCACTTCTTGAAACATATCTGCAAAGTGATGGTGCATTGGTGGACCAGTGGCGAGTAAATCAGTAAAGATTTTGCTGTGGGAAACACCGGCGCACACTGCATGCTACGCTCCTCCCCGGTTTTTTATGAACTCTTTCTCTCTCTGAACTACCCTAAAAGTATCAGGCGTTTCCGACAAGGTGGAAAAGGCTGCAGTACTTTTCTTTTCTTTTTTTTTATGTTTAGCTTCGTTTGGCGCGTCGGCCTACAAATGCCGGGTGAAGCCGCCAAACCCATTTGAAGCCATCTAGGACCCAACATCCACAGGTGGAAGCACAGCAGTCAGGACTAAGCACAATGTAAAGAACGCAGAAATGAAGGAGAGTAATACGGAATGTTAACAATAAACGCGTAAGTGGATGTTATATACATATGTCAATATGGTCTTTAATAATACTTCAACACAAACGCATTTACCATGCCGCCACCTCCATGTAACGACATACGCGTATGCATTTGTCTGTTCCCGTTCAAGAGGATGCTGCACGGTCAATTTTCTTTATCTCTTTTTTTTTTTCTAGCAAGGATGGAACCTATATGCAGGGCTTGAAAATGCGCGGAAAAAACGGACACAAAAGAAAGGCGATAAACACAGGACGACGCGCTACTAACAACTGAAAAGTTTTTATTCAGAACGCACATTAATAGAACGCAATCCCAGTAACCCCCGCCGCGACGACCGATAACAGTCAATTACCTATAAATCACCACATCATCTGCTCGCCCCTGTCGTTGTAGGAAACCTATCTCTTTTTCCTGTAAACTGATAGAAGGATGGCTTATGCACCACAAACCTTCTTGGCTAATGTGAAAGGCCTTAGAAACTTCACTCTTAGTTTTCGCTTGGTGCTTGTAAACAGCGGTGGGTCCTTTCGTACACAGGCCTGCATCCACTCTCCTTACAGTCCCTGCAGTGCATGGCTAAGTGTGTATAAGACCTGCCAATCAAGGAGCTGTGGCGTTCCGTAAGCGTGGGTTCAGGCACCTTCCGGTCTGCCCGATCCCGCATGACAGGGGCAGTCTATATATATACGACACCTACTGCGCACGGCACAAAAGGCTTGGTGTGGTTCACACTGCATGCCTTGCGATTTCGTGACAGACATTCAGTACGCTTGCTGATAGCATGGCAAATGTACCCCATTTTTCGATTAGCGTAAAACACAGCGCTGATCTCGACCGTATACTCTCTTGAGGCCGCGTGATAGCCAGTAGACGTATACGGTATCTTCGTCACTCTCTCGGCGCCCTGAGGGGCGACCCTGGAAGTGTTAGAGCCAGTCTTGAGCTTGAAGGCGTCTTAAATTTTCGCAAGTGGCGGTGATGACACTTTTTGGGAATCCCGCTTCTGTCAACCTCTGTATCTGTGCGCCAAAACTGGTGCTCATTTGGTGCACGCAAAATTGACTGTTATCGGTGATCACGGCTGGGGTTACTGCGACTGCGTTCTATAAATGTGCGTTCTGAAAAAAAAAAAAAATCAGTTGTTAGTAGCGTGTCGTTCTGTGTTTATCGCCTTTCTCTTGAGTCCGTTTTTCCGCGCATATCAAGTAAGGAATCAGAACCAACTCGCCCAACTTTCAATCCTGTTATATGCAGGGTTTTCCCCAGCTAACTGAGCGAGGAATGTTCCTTTTATCCTTCCAAAAAGCAATTGTCCAAAGCATCTAGAACATTTATTTTCTTGTATAATGCGTTCGGCTTAAATAAGAGAAACGCATTTATGTGACGTCATATTGAAAGTGATGTCTTATTGGCCCTCTTTCACCGGTTTCTGTAAAGGGGTAGGATTATAATTTCTGTTTGAATTCAGCTTGTCTCAAACGGAGGCATTCCTTGGCCATGGGCGCCTTATATACACAGCCCAGTTGCACAGCATAGTTAAGGTAAAACATATTTATAGATTTTGAGTGAACGAAAGAGGGTATTGCGCGACTCTGTTCTGATTCTTAAGTGCACCTTTGTAGGAACATTAAGCCTATAGTTGAATCATCAAGGCGCGGCAGTCAATACTAAATAAAAACGGTAAAAAATATCTCCATTGTTTTTATTCAGTCTCAATCCAATTCAGTTGTCTACCAAATATTTTTCTTGCACATTATCTTTTCACAGTTTCATCTCATCCCGAGTACCAGCCATATCACCATCATCATCTGCACTGGTGATAATTATTTCTGCCATAAACTCCCCACAGCATCTCAATGCCTGTAAGAGTTCCTCGGTTTTCTATTGCCAAACTCATGCAAACTTTCGGTTACGGCTGTCTCATGTACGTGGTCGCACGCTTCGAACTCACTGTCGTTCGGTTAGTTAAGGATTACGGTTAGTTAGGGATCCAACGTTGTAGTTTGCGCGCGCACTCTGGTAGACAACAGCGTCGCGTACGAGGCACGAGCAATGCCGACAACGACGCGCGTTCTCCCACATGTCGGCCCCCGCCGACCTTTCCCTTTCCCCTTGCCTACACACAGCGATTAAGTAACTGCGGCACGTTGGAGCCGCGGGTCTACGGGCAAGGAAAAGAAGGGAAACCCTAGTGTTTGGGTCGGAGAAACAAAGGGGGCCCCATTTGTTCAAACACGGGACGAGGAGAAATATAAAGATCGCAAAGTGCCGCAGAAAGTAATGACCGAAGCGAAGGTTTATAGGAAGGGAAAGCAAATACAGTTGTAAGTACGTCGGTGCGTGCAGCGGTGAACCTTTCATGGCAGGCCGCTGTTGACGCAGGAGATCTTGTTCCGGCGCTTCTGCCTGCTCCGGCACTCTGCATCCGTGCGCCACTTCCGCGCTTGCCGCCGGATGCCCGAATCCTGGCGCACGGCGGCGCTCGGGACGTTGCAGTTCGTTAGCGTTTACCGGCATTTTCTTTTTTGTTCTTTGATATAGATTCTGGAGAAAGAAATGAGACCTTTTAGGCAAATAATTTGTTTTTTTTGGTGATGTTTAGGAGGTGTTGGAGCCCGCCCCACCGTTGTAGCATAGCGCGTTGGGTGTCACTCGGCTGAGCTCGAGCGCGCGGGTTCGAATCCCGGCCATGGCGGTCACATTTTAGTGGGGGGCAAAATACAAGAATACCTGTGTATTAAACCAGAAATACTTTTAGCTCCCGTTGTCGGCGACCTTGAAGTGACCTTGGGCCAAAAGCCACAGCCGTTATCCGAGCACTCAACGAGAACATCCGGGCATCGTTGCGAGAACAAAACGCGATCATCCGGGCAACTGCTCAAAAGATAAGGAAGCTCACAGGGTCCCTTATGCACTCGCCTAGGACGACTCGAAGGCGAAAGCCATGTTCTTTTTCTTCTGAGTCGATGTATTATCCTCCTCCCACGCCCCCTGCGAAAGCCTCTGCACCTAACGGGGTTTAGCACTCCCTCCAGGATCGGAGGCATGGCAAGCTTTCTCTACCCCACCTTGTTTTGCCTCGCATCCGTGATCGGGCCACATTTGAACAAGCGGCGATGTCATGTGATGACTTCATCATGTGACGTCACGTTATGTGATGTCATGATGACGTAACAAATGTTGACGATATGTGACGCCATGATGACGTTATCACGTGATGAAGACTTTTTGCATCGCTCTTGTTGACGATCGCCGACGGTCAATTTTCGCGTTCGATGAAGCGGCTAAGTCTTTCGCCTTAAAAATACGGCCTCGGGCCCCCAGACCTCTGTACAAGACCTCAATTCATACGCTGGTTATTTATTTATTTGGTTTGAATACATAGAAAACACGAAGACACAGAGGAAATAGGGAGGGAACAGGCTGACAACTGCCACCTAAAGGGGCACAACGCCTGCCTGCTCATTTGGGAAAGGGGAGACATTGTGGGAACAAGTTAAAAAAAATATTGCTTCCGAGTTCTTAACGTTTGTTCACAATATCACTGAAGCTGTAACTTCTAGCACGCTGAAGTTGTATGTGTCATTTCCAATGTCGACGTTCCAAAAGCAGGTATGCAGCACCATACGCTTGATTGTCATCTTTTGGTGCTAAGACAGGATTGCCTACTCTATTTTCAACGCCAGTGGTCCGTGAGTCTCGCGGCGCGGAATTGACGTCACCTCCTTCGAGAGATGGCGCCACGCTGCGTGACGACGCCGGCAGCGTCCGGCGCGGCGTGGATGGCGTTTTGTTGAGAAGAGACTTGCAACGAGGTTCACTTCAAAATATCATTTCCAACCAATCCGCTTTGAGTGGTAGCCATTTCACGATTACATCTCCTCTCAATTACGAGAGAGCCAGCCATCATTCTTGTTTAGATTTAGGTGCACGTTAACCCTTTCAGCCCTGAATTTTTAATTTGGTCGGAGACTTTTTTTGTGCGTGTTTTCCGAATAGTTATGACCTCCGAGGACCACAAACGAAAAATTTAGCCAATGGTGCAAGTATTAATGGATTAATAACGATGGAGTAAAATTAGGTCATCAGGGATCAGCGGTAGTGGAATGATAAAAATGGCTTCTTTTTTCCTGCTACTCACTAGAGTACACAAAATGTGAACGACACCTCAATTTTCAGTGTGATACTCATTGAAACAACTTCGCTACGTCGGTCCGAAAATGATGCTTACCCGCTTCAGTGTACCCGCCTCGGCGTGACCCATGACTTCGCTCAAGCTTCTTCTTCATTGCGGGTCCCAGCTCCGCAAGCATGTCACAATTTTGGTATCAATCGCAGCGGGGATCATTGAAGAAGTATTCCCCCAAGAATGGACAGTTTTGGTTTCATTTCCGAGGTGCTAGGGCAAATGTGTGCGATGGTGTCAACTGACATCGCCAGGGCCGAAAGGGTTAAGAAACCCCGGGTGGTCAAAATTCACCCGGAGCCCGCCTCTACGGCGTGCCTCATAGTCATAGCGTGGGTTTTTCGCGTGGAACCCCAGCAAGGACTAAAATATAATAAGTTGCTTGGTACCTTTACATTCTTACGGAAACTGCGCAGGAAAACACTGGAGACGAGCAAGGGACAACGGGATGGGCGCAGTCACTTGCTCGTCTAGTGTATTTTTCGCGCAGTTTTCGTAAGTATGCAATACGAACTCGCCCAGTGCTCACTTCTTCTACGTACCTTTAGATGGTACCGGCTAATCATTCGCAGAGAAAAGTCATATTGTTAAGGCTACACGCATGGAATCTCGAACTCACCTCGTATATATATATAATATAGATAAAACATGCATTCTCAAAAGTAGTCAAGCCATAAGAAAAAGCATGTGCACACGAAGTGCAATCATGTAATATGGCACGACAGGGTCAGACAAAAATAAATACGTGAAGTGAGTTGTCAATAAATAAGATGTTCCCAATAATTTCCAAGGATATCGCTCACTTGTAGAAATCTGTTTAGCGCCATCATTGCCTGAATTTTCAATGTGCATTGTATATGTGTTCGTCATGGAGTAAGGTCCTCCCGAGATTAAATGGCCTGCGATCCAGTGCCATTAAATCGTGCTGTCTTTGTGCGTCGTGTCCTGGAGTATAAGTGGGCGTATAATTCAGGTGCATCAACTCGCCAAATTTTGTGCGGAGTGTGCTTCGTCGATTCGGAGTCGAGCCGCAGGCAGTTAACAGTGTGTTTCGAGTTCTCTGCATACTTCAAATGTTGAGGGGATTGCGAATTCAACTGACTAGGCAATGTGAAATACACGCGAAGATTTTGATTTTTGATCGAGACCACGTCGCTTTGCGACAACAGGCTCTTGGCATGTGCTGCAGTTTGCCTAGTGTTCTGTTATGTTATATATGTCCTATTCTTTTAACCTATGTTATGTTATGTTATGTTATGTTATGTTATGTTATGTTATGTTATGTTATGTTATGTTATGTTATGTTATGTTATGTTATGTTATGTTATGTTATGTTATGTTATGTGCTGTTATAACTTGTTTGATGTGGAGAGGTTAAGGTTCGTATCACCTCTGCTGTTCCGTTTCTCTATATACAGTCGGCAGCACAAACCAAATCATGGCTGCTTCGCACTAATGGTGCCAAGCCTGAAGGAAGAGCGGAGCTGGGTGGCTTTCCTTGTTTCTCTTTATCTTTTCTTTCTTTCTTCTCTTTCTCTCTGTTTCTTGTATCTCTTTCTTGTATCTGTTTCTTTTGTATCTCACCTTCATAATCAAGTATACTTTTATTTTTCGGTTCTCACAATAATTTTACGCACGCACACGCAGCAAATCACTTCATCGACGTCGCTTTGTACAGGTTGGAAGTTCTCGATGGCAAGTAAAACGTTCATTTTCTCCATATCTTTTTCCATTTTCGCTTTCGGTTGCAAATGCAAATACTTCAGAGACTACTGATGCTGTGCATCCTTTGCTTATACTATATTTACAGCCTCATGTAGCTCAATGAAGAAAACACAGCGCTAAAAAAAATGTCAAGGGACAAGGTCAAGAGAGTGCAAGCGCCGGTCATAGCCTACTATAGTCTATAGCGTTAGTCTTGCCTTGACCTGATCCCTTGGTCGTTTTGTAGAACTTCTTTGTTCTCGAATTACACGATGAATAACTAACTCGTCCAATCCTTCTACCTTCTCATGTAGCGTTCGTGAATTATGCCATTTAACAGCTCTGGAGAAAAAAAAAATAATATATATTAAGAAATAACCCATCGTGGTGGTTCAGAGGTAATTGTGTCGCGCCGCTGAACTCGAGGTCGTGAGTTCGATAGCGAATGCACGGCGGTCGCATAACGCTTGATGCGGGATTTAATTAAATTTTTGGGTGCTGGTTAAATAACCCTGTAGGTGGTCAGAATTAGCGTTGGGCTCTTGAATTGAGAGTCTACTTGCACCTCAACAGCTCGGAGTCACGTGACCGGAGCAGGAACGTCACGTACAGTCGGCGTAAGAAGTTTAGAGACCACTAGGTCCGAGAAAAGCTTTGATTTCTCAGCAATTTGTGACTGTATCCGGTCGAACACCACAGTACATGTCGTTAGCGCGTTTTAGAGCAGGCCAGAAATCTAAATTCAAGGCTACCTAGACCGAAGCAGCGAGAATATTCTGCTTTTTAGAGCGCAGCTCTTAGGCGCCCATTGCTGCGTTGAGTGGCATCGCCGTTGGCTGGCGTCGGCGGCGTAACCCATAGAGCAAATGAGGACGAAAGAGAGTGAACGCGGAGTCTGTCGATATCACGAGCCACTGGCCTCTAACCTCGCTCTCTTCCTCCGTCACGCGCGCTGGCCCTTCGGTCGCAGCTCGTGCGCATGCAGGGTTGACTCGTGCACTGCGGCTGGCTTCGCTTGTCGTAACGGGGCGGTCGGCGTTTCGCTTGATTCGCGACGACTGCAATGCACAGAGTGGCGTGCGTAGCACCCGAGCGCCCGTAGTTTCTGCGGCAATATGTAATGAATGTTACATTACTACAACCGCGGATAGCCAAAAACTTCGAACACAGTTGCTGTGCTCAGAATTCGCACTGGGCAGTATCGTAATCGTCGACGAATTTTTTTGCTTGTGTCTCGTGGTCCCTAAACTTTTGACGCTGATTGCACGTATGACGACATGGGCATGCAGAGCGGTTGTGGGAAGTATTGCCATTTTGCCTGCGTCAGCGGTTGGCCCGTGCCTATACGCCTTGCCGATTCGCTATTCTCACTATTTTGCCAGCATCACTATACTGCCAGAACCAGAGTTAATAGCGACGTGCCTCTTCACCACTGACGTCACACGTGACATTCCTGCTCAGGTCACGTGACCCCTCGGATCGAGCTGTTGAAATGAAAATAGACACTCCCTCTACAAATACAGCGTTCCCCAAAACCAAATGTGCCTGCAGTTTGGGGATGGTAAAGGCCCCAATATATCATTATTTTTTGTCACAAAACGCTTCCAGCTCTATGCATCACTTAGCAGACTGCCGTTTTTGCTCACGCACACACGGGCACATCGAAGGAAGAATCCCGGGTTGGCGCGTGAATGCGGCGTAATCTTTTGCATTTGTGGCGACGTAACACACATACAACTTGCATATATATAGCATATATATAACGCGTGCACACGACTGCGCACGTTCCCGAGGAACAGGTTTCATATCGCCATCGCGCGCAGGGTCAACAGCGCGGGTCAGCGCCGAGCATATCACATCAGGCAAGGGCATAGTAGGCAGCGAACGAGCGTAAAGGCCCGCCGTGCTCGCTCGCTGGGGGCGGGCTGGACGCCAAAGCGTTCGCACGGAGGTCTCGCGTTCGCGTCGCCCGCGTGCCACGGCAGGCAAGCGTGCGTGCGCCAAGGCACCGGGGCGGCCAGCGTTCTTCGGAGCGCCGCGGTCCCAGTTTCCCGCCAGGCGCTCTATCAAAAGCTCGCAGCCGTTACAAAGGAGCGGGACGTCACCGCCACGGCCCGAGACCATTTATAAAGTTGGCATCTGCCGAGCGGAATCGGGCACACTTCTCCGAGTCGGCCGCGTGCGCGCGAGCCAGCCAGCCCCACCGTGGTGCTGCCGCACTTTTCTGTCTGTGTAATGTGCGTTCGTTGTGGCGCCTTCTCACCGCCGAGAGCTTGAGTTCGTGGGGGGATGGAGAAGAGATCGCGACACCGCGCTCTTTACACCGGCACAAAACAATGCAGTGACAATGGAGAAAGAACTTAAAAAAGCTCGCGGCTCTCGATCCTGCACGTATATGACGCGACCCCGTGCGGTGGTTCCTATACCTACATGACGCGACTCGGTGGTCTTATATTGGCATGCCTATCTGCCCACACTGGTGCGCGGCGGCCCGCACCTTTTCTGCTTCGCCCTAGAGAGGACATCGGCGTGCTGAAAATGCTTAATGAGGCCTGGCCGCGGCACGACGGCATCCCATGTGTGAGCCGTGCGTGCTCTCTCCCACCGCTGTGACCCGCTGTGACAGCGCTTGGCGAAATGAAACAGATGCAACGCCCTCCCTCCCACTTCGGTTGCTGCTCCGCAGTGGCGCGCGGCTCGCACGCACACCGTGCACGCGGACTGCTGCATGCTAGCCGCGGGACTTCGCGGAGGATTGTTTATGCGCGCCGATTCCATCTCGCGGGTGTGGTGTGGATACCTCATTATGCCGAGATGCAAGCTGTTCCTTATTTATTATTATTATTTCACTCGCGGACGATGTCCAGCGATGATTGCTTCTCAGTGCAACGTATGCACTTCGGTTCTCTGATTTCTATACTCTTATAAGTATACATATAGAGCAACTGGAAACGGGGGAGTGGGTGTGTATCCCATACTTCTGTATTGACGTTTCGACAAGAGGACTTTGTTTAGCGAAGTGGTCTCCTGTGAAGGAAAGTTATACCAAATTGAGCGTTTCCTCTGTTTTGGTTCCTTGAGTTTTTCTCCCATTTCTTCAATACAGTAAACATAATCACCTTGCAGGCATGGGGACGTAAGCAGAGCCCCCAATTTCCTTCTACTACCAGCACAATGAAAATGTTAGTTTTTATCTGGATCTGTTTATCTGAAGAAGCACAGAGAAAGCTGATAATAGCGCAAAAAAGAAAAAAAAAGTGCGTTGACGTCACATGGTTACTTCCTATAGCAGACACAGCCAGTATTACTTCTTCGCTCCTAAATAATGTTCCATCTATTTAAAAAAGAACTCTGTGATTCACGCAACGCCGTATACTTGTGTGCTGCATTGTTGCTTGCTGTGCCCTCTATTCTGTGATTATAGAATCTACGTGGCGCACTGCACATGATTTGCCAAGCGTAAGTGTCTTGCGATAGCAGAGCTTCTCCACGTCCCAACCCCACATTGCTGAAAAGGCTGAAGGCTTAAATATATGGACAACGAGAGTTGAATATTCGTGCCATGTGCTGGCTGCCTCACACAGCGTGTAGTTAAGGCAGCTGTTATATGAAGCAGTTTTCAGTTAGCGCGTGCAGCGATTTCGCATCAGCAATTTCAACGGCACACTTAAAAGGCAGGCCTGTCCAGCTCCTTACAGAAACGAGCAGAAACGCGAATGGCCATGAACACAGTTTATCTGGACCCAAATATACCGAGCATATACAAGCGCGTTTCTGCTAAAGTTAAAAATATTCTGTCATTTTGTTTGCTCCTACACTGGGCGCACTAATATTTTTTTCAGATTCACGTGCTGCTGATGATGATAATTATTATCGTCATTGAAATCTTTGGAAGTGGGCGGAGACCAATACTCGCATAGAGCTTTCTTCATGGGAACTGTTTAAACGTTCTTCGTGATATCGACTTTCTTCGTTAAAATATAATATTTATGTTGTGATGTTACCCGTGACAACTCTGGTTTGATCAATCGCTTTTCAGCATTTTTTTCCACCACAAATGCCCGAAACGTCTCTTGCGTATATCGATTGCTGGCCAGTTAACACATGCATTTGCCCTGTATGCTGCATGCAGCGCCTGAAAAGCGGACTCTCTCCATGGCCTTGCTCAGTGAATATATTGGTAATGCATTTCAACGTGCCGCGTTGTCTTGTTTCCGGACTTTTGTTGCAGCATGCAGGCACATGCCCCATTCTGTTTCATTTTCAGGGCTTCTAGTTGTCGATATTTGCTCAAAACTGTATATTTACGCTTCTGACCTACCCATTCCGTGCTCATCTTTTGAGCGAGTGCGTTGCTCCCTCTCACACAGTCTTTCTTCACTCCCTTCGCCTCTCTGAAAGCACCCTATCACCCGGCAGCCATAGATCGGCAAACTTTGCGCTTCTTACAGCGTTTCCTTGCATGCGATATCTTTTGTTTTTCGGCCATATTGTAAATATTCGTGATATATTGCTTCCATTTTTCGCATACAACATATACAGTATTTCGTTTCTGCGAGTTTCAGTTTCAGGACCTTCTAGTTGTCGATACTTTCAAAACACACTGTACTCTATTTACGGTTCTCTCGACCTCTTCCTGCTCTTTCATTCTTGATAAAAATATCGTGTGAGGCTAATGCTTTTGAACCACTGCTCATAGTTGAAGGTACAGGCATATGCGAAATATTCGCGTTGACTTCAGTAGTCCATTCCTTTTCATTCATGGAGCCGTGAGTCTGAGTGTGAGTGAGTCTTTTTTTGATGAGCTTGAGTACAGTGAGTCCGGCTGAACCCCCTTTTAGTGAGTCGAGTCCTCCCTGACTTCAGTCTGAGAGAGTGAGTCCATATATTTCATGTGTGAGTCTGAGCGAGCTCCATCTTTTTTGCCGACCCGGCACTCTTTCACATGTGGTTTTTGCGTAAGCCCCCACTATACCGATAAGCCCACTGACCTTTGGTCTACTTCCAATCACGGCATACAGGATCTTTTAATTGAAACACAGAATTGTACGCATATGAAACTCACTGCTGGTATACTCCTTTACTTGCAAATTTCTCGCACTATAGATACCTCATTACGAATTATCCCAAAGTTGTCCATGTTTCATTGCTACTGCATTCCGCTTCCCCTTCTTGTTCGGATTACATTGGTCGGTGTTTGACTGCGTCTTGCCTTCGTTTATCGCATACACACGCTGTTGTTCAAATTACCTCACTACGCGAAGGACTAGCTGTTGAGATCGTCACCCGTCTCGTCATAAGGATCATATTTCAAATATTTCTGCGCGAGCAATAAGGCCTGTTTTATGGCTGCAACTGTTGGCAACTCTGTCTCTGCATGTCTCTCTGTCGATACAGGTTGTCCTCAAACATCAGCTCACGGATCCCCTGTTGCAGCCTTTTCCCACAGAAGACTGCAACATAAATAAAGAGCTACAAATCACCGTTTGCCAGTCGTCTTTCTAGGTCCTTAACATTAAACGGCACACTCAAACAGCAGCAGTTCTACCTCTCTGTGTGTGTCCAACAACAAAATTAGTACCAAACTGAAATTAATCCCATCCCTCATCCCTGAGTAGGGGCCTTTAAGGAAATAAAACTGAACAAACCACTATACAGTGTTCAGACGCACGCACGCACGTAGGCAAGCAAGCAAGCAAGCAAGCCAGCAAGCAAGCAAGTAAGCGTATGTGTGTGCGTGTGTGTGCGTGCGTGCGTGTGAGTGTGTGTGTGTGCGTGTGCGTGCACGAACGGCGCCAGCAGAGGCACTGGTGCCCACTTGAGCAGGTTCCTGAAGACGACATAAGCCGGCGCCGCGGCGCCAAGTTAAACAAGGCGGATTAATGGATTCCGGGGATTCGGTTCCTGTGGCGCGTCACCTTCTGACGAAGACCTTTAACCACACAGGAAACTGGGAAGTTCGCGCTGGAACATCCGCCCTTCTTCCCTCTGCCCTCCTTTCCCCACGGCTTCCCTATGACGCCATACGCTGCTAGGCAGCTTCTGCGCGCGCGTGTGTGTACTTCGATCAGTCTCTCACCTCACGCCAACGCAAGCAAACAAACAAAAATCTAAAGAAAGAAAGAAAGAAAGGAAAGAAAGAAAGGAAAGAAAGAAATAAATAAAGAAAGAAAGTGTGGTGGAAACGCTAGATGAGGAAGACTACCCACGTCATCGCAGTGCAAGGAAGAAGCGAGCACGCGCTTGTGTTTGCGCAAGGGCGACAGGTCGGTTTGCGGCGTGCCTGATGGGAGCGCGGTGAAACGGTGACGTAACCGTCATCTGCGTAGTGCACGGGAGACAGTGACGCGCGTGGGCTCGCGGTTTCGTATGCCCAGCATGCAGATCACATCATCCCGTGCTATGATATGCTCATTTCGCAGCTGTCAGTGTCGCGACAACAATTACCGCGTATACGCCGCAGAAATCGGAGAAGAAACAAGAAAAGGAAGTGCAGTCATCTCCTGCACAAACATTTCGTGGCAGCGTCGCAATCAGCGCGAATGAAATTTGCTGCAGTGCCGAAGAGGGCGCCCTTATCTTACACTCGTTAGAGTCACTGTATATGCTACCTTTAGGTAGCAGAGTTGCGCATAGGTCCGGCTAGCAACCACAGCTATGCGGTGAAGTCGCACTCCGTTTTTGCAGGCGATATGCCTACCGTGTCGCTGATTAACATGTCTGGCGTGTCGAAGACCAGCGATAAACATTGGCCGTCGATGAATAGTGTTAATTCAGTTCGCTGCAGCAGCGGCGTCGAAAAATACAAAAAGTGGCCCTAGCGTCAGCTTCTCCGCAATGCATGGTTGCTAGCGGCGTTTGGCAAGACAGATACGCAACTCTGCTACCTAAAGGTAGCATATACAGTAACTCTAACACTCGTAAAGGCATCTAATAACTATACAGTTGTGTTGGACGATGAACCTAGACAAGTGTCTTAAAAGGTCAAGCCAATTCAAGTCAAGTATTATTGAACTAGTTCAGTTGGGTTACATGGTTAGCATTTTACAGAACGGTGGTTCCCAGGGATTCGGAGAAACTGACAGGGGCACTGCTGTGATTACATGAATGGGTTAATCACAAAAAATACACCAAAAGTATACGGACGTGTGAACAAGTTTTGAGTAAGCTTGATTAACAATAACTGTAAAATTAATATATAACTTAATGGTGATAGTCACTACTGAAAAAGAAAAGACATGAAAATAATGAAAAGCAAGTGATAAAACAGGATAAACAAATATCAAGTTAATGAACAGGGCAACATGACAGATGCAAATCGTTTCATTATCAGTGATATCAGTTATACAAAAGCAAATAGTGAATACGAAAACAGCACAGAAATATTGCGAGCTGATAATAGTTCATGACTCAAATCAAATGAGTTGGTTGATTCATGGAAAAATATTTCTTGCTGCGCGAGCTGAAAATATGAATGTTATGCGTGATTTTATTTGTAAAGGCTGTACTAGTAAGTAAGGTTGCAAACATGCCGTAGTTGTCCTTACGTTAGGCAAAATAAGGTTATTGCGCTGGGAAAACTGGGTAGTATTGCTATTAGTAAAGTGTTTATGATCAATACATGCAATGAAAATGGCATGCGTGATGAGCCTATAGGCGATGGGCAGGCTATGACGGTATACAATTCTCGTAGTGGGAGTATGTTGAGCTGAGGAAACAACGAGCTATATAGGCATGACAAATCAAGTGGGCTGAAAGTCATACTTGACTCTGCTCATACTGACTCAAACTGCTTGATTCTGAAGTCGCTGCAAATGTTCAATGTGCATGAAATACGTGTTGGCCGAAGTTAATACACACCGTGAAAAAAACGCCAGGCCTGCGCGGAAAGCGCAGCACAGTCTCAGCGAAAGCTGGAAGAGCGGCATTTCTAGAGCCCGTTATAAAATATCTTGGGGCCACTAATACAAGTACACTAGCGAGGTACCCGCTACGCCATAAATCATAATTTTTGTGAAGTTGGGAAGCACCCACTACGCCATTATTTGTCATTCTGCGGAGAAGCGAGGCACCAGCTGCACGTGTGTAAGGCATTATGTGCGCTTTGTTGATGCGGTGCCTGATGACAATGAAAAATTATGGCTGAACCCTTTGTAATAGGTTGGAAGCTTTAAATGACCCACTAGTTACGTAATTTGCCTTGTGTTACTCCCGGTCGTTATTTCACTCTCCCCCCACGCTATATAACATATGTTAGCGCGAGAAAGAGAGATAGAGAGAGAACTTTATTTAGACCCTGAGGAAATGGATGATGGGGGCCTTATGAGCTGCCTCGGCAACCAATACAAGCGCACTTGCCAGGTACCCACTACGCTATAAATCACTATAATTTTTGTGAAGTATAGGGAAGCAGCCATATATGCCATTTTTCGTCATTCTGCGAAGAACCGTGGTACCCGCTAAGTACCTGTAAGACATTATGTGCACTTTGTTGATGCTGTGCTGATGACGATGAAGAATTATGGCAGAACCCTTTGTAATGGGTTCGAAGCATTCAACAACCCACTCGTTGCGCAATTCGCACTCTGTGACGCCTGGTTACAGAATTCGCGTTGTGTGAAGCTTGGTTGTTTATTTTACTCTTCTACGACGATATTACATATGTTAGTGTGGTTCCTTCCCGACATGAAGCCTGTATAGGACCTTTTTGCAGAGGAGTTTTATGCACCGGCATGGCTCTGTAGTAGAACACGGGGCTGCTACGCAGAGGGCCCAGGTTCAACCCCTTTCCCAGATATATTTCGATTTCGTGCCATAGCGGTTGCGGACACCGGCGGCGGCAGCGGCCAACTACGGCGCCAAAAACGGCCGTTGTTGTGATATCATAACAGCTTTCGCTGTAATATGGCTATGAATATAGGCAGAATACAAAGAACGTAGGACGAGAGCTCGTGTCTTGATGATAGCGTGGATTCCAAATGCAATCTTTCTGGTGAGTGATTTGGCATGTCATGAAATTTTAGATCAGTATCTAAGATGACACCAAGAAACCGCGCTTCATTGGTGGACGTTTATGACGTAATCACCGATGTGAAGGGAAGGCGATATGTCAAGTGAAATTCGCAGGGAATGGAACACAATAAAGACGGTTTTAGTATCGTTAATTTGCAGCTGACTGTTTTGGCACTATAAAGTTATGTTTCGGCAAAAGCAAGAAGATTTCTCCGGAGTATTAGCGCAATAAGAAGCGTACCGAAGAATTAGCGTAACGAAGATAATATAGCTTTCAGGGTGATATGTTCTGAAAAAGACGCATATAGTAATTCCGAAGAATGTGCGGTACATTCTGTTACCACAGGGCTCCGTCCTTGGCCCGCTTCTTTTTCTATTTATATTAACGATTTGCCATTTGCGTACTTGCTTGAATTTTTCAAAATAACTGCTTGATCTGCTTACTGGTCCTTAACTGCACATGGTTGGAATTAAACAGTAAAAAATCTAAATCCATGCGTGTGTCAAGGAAAATCACAAGTTTACCTGTTTACAACTTAGTAACACACAATTAGAAGTGTCACCTCATACAAGTACCTCGGAGTTCATATCAGTAACAACCTAACATGGCAATACTCATATAACTATGTTGTTTGTACAGCTAATCGCATGCCCGGATATCTTGTCGTAACTTCACAAAATCACCTTCTTCTGTCAAACTAATGCTGTATAAAACACTCGTCCGCACTAAACTCGAATATGCCGCATCGGTTTGGGATCCATATCACAATAACTTGGTGCATTCATTAGAAATGGTACAAAATAACAATGTTCGCTTTGTAACTTCTAATTACAATCGAAACGCGAGCATCACACTAATGAAATCTAACCTTAAATTACGTTCACTTGCTTCTCGTCGTACAATGCTCCGCTTAACCCTTTTTCACAAACTTTACCACCATTCATACTTACGTGATTTGCTAATACTTTCGCCGCATTATGTTTCTCACCGTTTGGATCATGCTCATCAGGCTGGCATCCCATCGTCTAAAACTGAATCATTTCGACAATCATACATGCCGCGCACATCAAATGATTGGAATTGCCTTCCCGCATCGCTTGTAACAATTTCAGATCATGACACATTTGTGACTGGGTTAGCCATCTTTTAAACTTTGAGTAAGTTTTCATCTGTACGCCTTTTGTATTTGTACAAATAAGAACATTGTGACCTGTTGTATTGAATTATAACAGCGATTATGCATATTGAGAAACATTCCTCTTATTTTTTACCAGAATGTACCCTTCTATTTTCTATTTTCCTATTTGCCATTTTGATATTTGCTGTTTTTGTATTTTTTGCCTATCATAATCTGTTGTATAATCAGGAACATTGTATTGCCTCTTTGTACTTACAAACTTGTTCGTTATATTTTTTACCACTCCCCTCTGTAATGTCTGTGACCCTGAGGGTAAATAAATAAATAAAAAATAAATAATAAATAAATAAATAAATAAATAAATAAATAAATAAATAAAATTAATAAATAAATAGATCCATTTTACTTGAATCTGCTTGGTGCAGGTTTTAATTTCGTAAGAGTTCGTGAAAATGAAGGTTTGAAGCAAGATTTATATTCTCGCTGCATTCAGAACTGCAAAGTTGTGCTGACAATTTTCCTTGAAGAGTGTGGTGCCATTCTGTTTTGTATGCAGCAGGAATGCATATATAGCCATCGAAAGGTTTTAGAGTGATAGCTTACTGCTCCAGGTAAGAACACAGAAAACTCCTGGTTCCGCGAATCTGACCTTCAAGCTCAGCCAAAGTCACGCCAGCGTCTAGTGAGCTGCGTCAGCGCAGCAGAAAAATTGTTTACACATTGCTCGCAAGACGTCGCAAAGTTCTCGCCGATGAGTTCGCGCTGTCGTTTCTCCAGCGTATCAGCTCGTTGACCACGTGCTTCGTTCTGCGTGCTTCGAGTCGGGTTCGGAGCGCTCGATCGTGTCCCTTCATGATCCGGAGGTGCAAGTTGTGATATGAGCCTGCGATGTGCCGCAGCGGTGCTAGACGTAAGAGTGTTCTTGTTTGTTTTTGTTTTTTTTGCGGCGTGTGCGTGCTCTAAGTGTGCCGTGCATGTACGCTGCCAGTGAAGTTTTCTGGTGCATCATCCATTTCGATAGAAAAACTCTGTCAAACTTGAATTTGCCGTTTCGCTCGCGTGTCGTTTGTTGCTCAAGTTTTTCCTGCACTTTTATTATTATTGTTATTATTATTATTATTATTACTTGGCTTGGGTACGTAGAAAACACGAAGACAGAGGAAATAGGGAGGGAACAGGCTGACAAATAAAGGGGCACAACGCCTGCCTGCTCCTTCGGGAAGGGGGAAGCAGAGGAAATGAAGATATTGGGAAAGAAATAGGAAAGAAAAAACAACAAATAACACAGGACGTAAACACAAATAAGTAGTCACATGGAAAAATGTCTGTAAACGCAAGGCCAAATCGGTATTGTTTGAACGTATGCTGCTATCATGCGGCACTGTTCTGGATATGCCCGGGAATGCAGGGGTCATGAATGCCAATTTCGGTCATGCGCTAATTTTTGTGTCATGCGGCAATCATGCGAACAGACACTTTCAGATTACACAAGTCATGATGCGAGCGACTTACACGCGGACGAAACTACGCTGCTTGTTTCTCGATGGTGTCCAACCACGCGGACTGCTTATGCACAGTCATATACCCGGTACTTGGGGACTTTGATCATGACATACTTATTCTACGCATATATGCGTGTACTCATGCGCAAAGGGAATGGTGGCAAAATCGAAGCGCACGCAGATACAAAGAATAGGATTATGATTTGCAGTGGCACATGCATGAGTGATAGCCGCAAAAAGCGACAACGTTATTCGAAGGTCGCAGGGTCGGTCCCTGCCCGCGGCAAGTTATCTTTTCGTGCACTTTTATTTCTTCACGTTTACCTTACATTTACTGCTAATAACATCCCCTCTACTTACTTGGCATTATTGTCCGTTAGTGCTCATTAATATGCATTGACCTCGGCACTCGCGCGCCCATGCATGGGGCACAGGTCACTGACCCGAATTGCAAGCGCCAGGCTTTGGGCTTCCTTTTCAATTAACCAATCAATCTCACCTGCGATGTCAACGAGTGCTCTAAGCGATTCCATCCTTTTTACACCTTCCATTTCGTTTCAACTTCCGAAACGCCCTGATCTTCCTGAGAAAGGGCATTCGTAATGGAGTCGGTCTTGGGAGGACCGAAAAACCCATCCGGCCTTTGAGTAACAACGCAGCGAACCACGCGCTTTTATGCGCCTACAGCGCGTTTCATGGCAACAGTATACTCACACCGCGGTGCGTGACATGAGCCTCCGTGGAAACATTTGTTGCACTTGTGAGGATGCGGCTATCCACGAATTTCGAAATGAAACAGTTCTCTTATTATTATTCCCGCTGGCTTCGGAAAAGCTGCAAAAGGAAGATGCAACGTGGCTCGACTCATTACGTTAATATGCGTGCATGGGGAACTGCCGTGCTTGTACTCTCTCATTAGTGAATCTGCAGGGCTTCCTGCAGGAACTCGCAAACGAATGAAGAGTGCATCCACAGCAAAAAAAAAAAACTAACATAAAAGAATGCTGTACACGAGAATGACGCGCAAGAACCGTAGAGGCCAATGACAAGCAACAGCTTGCACATGGACAGGCAGCCGGCTGGAGCCCTGCAAGTCCTGCCTCCCTAACATATTATTTTGTCCGCGCGAGGACCTATGCAACGAAAGCGGCGTAGAGCTAAATTAGCCGCGCTTGGCTCGCCGCTGAAAAATATAAGCCCCGCCGGTGGTGGCCGGGCATAAAGACTCTCTCCTTCCAGCAGTGCCAACCGTGCAACTGCGTATGCCGACTATAGCTAGCAAGGAGCGGACGCAGCAGCGTCCCTGCATGGCTTGCTTGCGGAGACGAGCCCGTCAATTCCTTTATTTTGCCTCGAGTACGACCGAGCTGTAATTTATATAATGACGGGGCCCTATAGGAGGACGAGTCTCGTGATTGGCTGGCAACCCACCCCTGCCTCGCTCGCGGCGGCATTATCAGCTTCGTCGGACCCGAAAATTACAGAAGTACAGCCCCCGGCCGACATCGTGCCGCCAGAGAGACAGAGACAATGCGATGGCGATGCGCTCTCTCGCTCCCAGAGTCACTCCTATGGCATGCGTACATGTCTGGACGCGGAAACAAGGCACACCGCACGGACTGCATACGTCGGCTCGCTACACCCGGTCTTCTCATCGAGGAAAAAAGAGAAAAAAAAAACGAACCCTTCAGCGAGAGACACACGAGCGGCACGACGGGACTCGGTGTTTATAAAAGGTGGCAGGCAGCAGCACGCATTCGTATTATACAGCCGCTACGCTGCACTTTTCTGGGTAGATGATTCGACCAAACTACCCGCTATACGCGCGTGGAGGGGCGCCAGCACATCGTGCGTGTTTTCGAGTGTATGTGTGTGTGTGTGCATGTACATTCCTGTCTCAGTAGACTCGTACGCAGGACCTTCCGCGTTCAGAAAAGAAGGCCTTCCTCCCGAGCTCCGCAACTTCGTGTGTATTATACTATGCATCTCTGGAGCTCTCGCGAGCGGTCATGCGCCCCTGTTCGAAACACAGACGTCGCCGCAAGTTTAGCCCGAAGCTCGGGCGCATGCACTCGGTCTGGAGCACGCTAACTTAATTCGCCTCGCGATTACGCAATTACTTTTCCATCCGTCATGCGGCGCGGACTCCGACTTCAGCGGGCGTGTACTCCTCTGTGTCCACAGGGGGGACGAAGTTGGCAACACTGAACGGCCGATGTAGGGGGGGGGAAGCTCTCTGAGAAAAACGTTCGCGATTAGGAATGAAACGCAATAGGCCTCGGCAGTTGTCAGTGCCCCGCGGACCACGCGAAACGACCGTTGAGAAGAATCGCGCGCGCTGCGAAGTTGTGCGTGCACAGTCCCTGTGATCCCCCCCCCCCTCCCCCCAACACCATTTTTTTTCTTTCTTTTCTGGCGCTGAACGTGGCCGCAGGTTATTCGGCATATGCGTGCTTGCGCGCCAGTTTCGCTTCTGTACACCCTTCAATTTGAACGGCCGAGTTTGCGGTTTGTCCGGAGGATACCCGATATGATCGTCGAATAGCGTGGAAGCTTTCCCCGCGATGGTATTATCACCATTGAGGAGTACGCGATACTGGAATCGGGGCCGGTTTGTTGGCTCTTCGCGAAAAAGTGACAGCGAAGTTTACACACGCACGTACGGGATGAGTGTGTATTCTCCTATTTTTGAACTAGGTACGAATTCGTCATTCGTCATAATCAGACAAGCAAACAACGGACGATTGAATAATTCACTCAGTGACATGGGTGCCTAAAACATTCGTAACTCGAGTGTCACAGGCTAACAACGCACAAACGACACCGACAAAAAGGAACGAATGAAGAGACGAAGCACTGCAGTCTGATGGACTGTAAATGTGGCATAGAAGGGTGATTCAAGTTATATGAAGCTATATTTCTAGTCAACTAGGCTCCGGCGCTGCGTCTGTTAGTTTTTTTTTTTTTCGTCGGTGTTGTTTTGCGCTGTTAGCCTTTTACGTGTACGACCGACTTGTCCAAAGAGCTGCGCGTCAAATTTGAAGTCTTTCATGTCTTTATCGACATATTTACGCGTGTAAAACTGCAGCGGAAAAATGATTAGCACAAAAGCCCGCCTGAACAGTCGCCCATTTGAACAGTCGTCGCACAAGACGCCGGTAAAACCATTATAAATAATTTTACGTGGGAGTGGGCTATGGAGGAATTTTTCCATTCCTCACCCGGAATTTGTTTCACACGGCTGCTTTGTCTTTTCCATATTCTTGCACTCCTTCCGTATATTATTTCCTTCCCCCCAGTGCAGGGTAACGAACTATAGTCGTAGAAAGCTTTAGAAGTCCGCGGCATTTCCTCTTCAAAGGCGGATGCACACAAGCTTGCACCAATGGGCGCGCACTCCAGACTGACGTCACGAGCCGGACGGCCGGTGACGCCGCCTTCGGAGAACACTGGCGACTGCATGAGCGGGAATATTTCTTTAGTCGCGGAGGCTATCGGCTGCCGCGCTTCTGTCGTCTAGCCGGGGCCTCTCCAGACTTCTTTAGTTGTATCCAACTATAGAAGTTTCTCTTTCAGTTGACTTTCCGGCCATTTCCTAATTTGTTTCTCTTGCTATCTTTCTCTCAAGCTTGCTACCTTGACCGAGTACTACGCCCACAAAGGCGTTCAGAATTTCGTTCGTCAATTTCTCTTTATCTTTATTCACAATCAAACACATGAAGACGAGCAGCTATATTCAACTTCATCTTTTCAGCACCAGCTAAACAAGAATAAGCTCAGTGGTGCCTTACTGCTGCGATTGAGTACACAATGGCGCAGATAGTGCCAGTCACTTTGTTCGTGCTTTTGGAGAGTCGCGCAAACATGGACGCGTCGGCCAACGCGTCACAAATGATGAACCATGCGAAAGAGCAGTACAACGAGAGAGGGAATTCATTGAAGGAATCGCAGATTGCTGGCCTTAGTTAACCGTAGCAAGACGTGTGGGCCGCCGCCATGGCCGTGCCGTCGTCCTATACATTGTCCGAGGCGCCGTCCACTCCAGTCGAAGTATATTATAAAGCTTTGCGAGTGGGGCTTCTATTTCGATCAATGCGGCATGAGCTTGGCTCTCAAAACGCACGGCTCGGTAGTGGCGCATGATGGTGATGCTGATGGGGGGGGAGGGGGTGGGGGGGGTGATGGTGGTAGTGGTTGTGAGCGCTGCTGACGATCTAGTCATCCAACCAGCTACTCTGCTCACAGGCAAGAGGGGAAAATTTTGCAATGTGGAGGTTGATGATGGCGATCGAGATGCGTCTATATACAGTTTTCTTCCAAATGGCCGTTCACAGCCTTGAATTTAGGCGCGCGCAAAATGAAAGCTCTACGACAGCCGGTGACGGCTCGCTTAATCGATATTATGTCCGGTTAAGGGCTCGAAACATCGTTCCGCGGGCTGAACGACCTGCCGTCAAGCAGCGCTAACGGAGAGCTAAGTGACTTCTTAACTTTCATATAGCATGGATAAAGAAGAAGTGTGTGATTCACTATCGGAGGAGCTCTGTGCATATCAACGTCTAAACAGACGTGCACGTTAAACAACCCCGGGTGGTCGAAATTTCCGGAGCTCTCCACTACGGCGCCCCTCATAATCGTATCGTGGTTTTGGGACGTTAAACCACGGATATTATAACGTCTAAAGAGGAAGTCTGCGTGTTCGATGCGATACAAATATTGCCGCGTAAAGGCGACTCTTATATTTATAACCGGTGCGTGATGCGCTCACGGATATGCGAACGACATTCGAGATTTCTCTTGGGGATTGAGGTTATGTGTAAAGGCGTTTATGACGATTTTCATGTTCCTCCCAATTTCTTGTGGTCGTTTTCCCATCGTAGCCTCAAGAAAAAAGAATTGCTGCCTGGCCTTGAGAATGCGACGGTGACAACTATATGCCGCGATTCATGGCCATTTTTGGTACTGTATCAGCCAACACCATTCAGGCGCCGTCCACAGCGTGCATGGTACACGTATCGTAGACATCGTGCATCCAGCGTACAAGGCTTTTATAACTTTTGCTTGAGGTGATGAAGTGTAGTGTTCGATTTCCACACAGCATCAATGTTACGGAAGGTGAATGTTGGATAACAGGATACATGCGTTGGAACGTAAAGAAATTGAATCGCCAGGAATTGGTGAATTTTGCATTAGAAAAAAGAAAAAGAATTCTATCTTAATTTATAAGGCTGAACATGTTGATCAGATATTTGAAACGCAGCTTTCTCGTGCTTGCAGTCGATAAAGTTAAGGTTTATGCTACTTTATTAGGAAAATAAAGGAAGAAATTGAGATAGACAAATAATTCAAAACATGTTTTTTTTCTCAGCACGCTATTCTTTCGTTCGTCACGCGCTCCATGCGAAAAGAGCCTGCGCCATCGACGTTGACATTCGTAAGTAACTCGCATTTTGACACCAAACAAGGGAAGGCAAACATGACGTTTCGCTCATTTTAATTTTTTTTTTCTTTCGCTGTCCCTTCCAATGCCACACCCATCACACGATTCCGTGTCGATCGCACGCCATAGCGACAAAAAAGTTTTCTTGCCTCGTTCGATTTTCACCGGAAGCTAAGACAAAAACTTCTCGTTAGCGCTCGCCAAACAAACCAGGCGCCAACGGTTGATCACGCATGCGATGGGTCGATCTCGCGTTTTGACACGTACATGTGACAACGGCGTACACACGCGACAAATAAGGAAAGGCCAGAGCCAACAGAGAACGGGAGCAAACGGACCAATACACACACGAAACTCGAGCAACTTTTCCGTGGAAAAACATAAATTTATTCCGTTTGTTTTCTCATTCTCGCCGCCTATGAATCCACGGAGGCGGCATGTAGCTTTCGTGCTGAACGCGCCGAGGAGTTTCACGCGACGCCGCCGCCTGTGAATTGGTATGCGAGCCGCAACGCGGGCTGCGTGGACCCAGCGCACGCGAACGGAGGAGAAAGCGAAGCAACAACGAAACACACAAACAAGATGGCGAGCCTTACGGCTTGATTTGGGCTCGCAGCGCCACCGCCCCCAACTGGCGCCGAAGCGTCGCCGGTGGCACACGGCACGCATGCGACGCGTCGCCTGTACACAGTTGTACGAGGCAGTGGTAAGATAAACACGTACGAAAAATAAAACAAGTAAAGCTTCGCAAACGCCCGGCAGTGCAAGCATCGTCAGCAGTGGGCGTACACGTGAAACGTGAATAGACTTCCGTTCGGCGCGTTGCATGCGGCGGCGACAAGGCGAGCTCGTGCGCTGCGCGATACACAAGCACGCACGGGAGGATATATGCTAAAACGAGAGAGCAAAACGCGCGGCCAAGCGTCACACCAGAGGTGTCCCTCCGAACGAAGGAAGCCAGCTATACAGCGTAGCTCGCGAAGTCGCAAGAGCGACAGTCACGCTGCGCTGGTCGCGCTGTGCAGCGACGGAGCTGCGATGGTTCCTCCCGCCGCCCTCGGTCAGCAGGCGATAGCCAATGGTAGAGGCGACACTGTCTTTAAGCCCCCTCCTATTGATTGCACGATGCGCAAATAACGCGGGATTTCCGGAGCTCCACCAGAACTCCCCCCCCCCCCCCCTTCCCTCTTTTACCCGTCCCTCCTAATTTTTTTTTTTCTTGAACCTACCCAGTCCCTCGGGGAGACAAACCAATGGAATAAAAAGATGGCAGAACGTCGGTGTCGAACATAAGAAATAAACGAAACGAGATAAAATGGACGATTGCACGAGAAAAGAAAGAAACAAGCATTAAAAAAAATAACAAACTTGCACCAGCGCGGCCATCCGGCGTAACTGGTCGGTGCTCCGGGCGCCCGGTGGCCGATCGAAGAAGAGTGACCCGTGCTGGGCGAGCGAAGCATTTCTTTTTTTTATTTTTTTTCTCGGTTACTGTCCTTGTTCTTCTCACTCCATAGCCACTCGTTCGCGGCGGCGATCGAGGCTGTCGTCACGTGCGCACTCCCACAGTGCCCGCGCCAGTTCTCGGCTGTTACGTGCCAGCTTTTATTTTCTGGCGGCACCGTTCGTGAGGCCGGCCTGCGTGCGAGCGTGCGCTGCTGCCGAATGCGTGCGCCCCGTGAAGTTGCAACGTTTATTTATTGCATCTGCATGTAGACGTTTGACTGCTTCGTGCGCTCCAGCACTGCTCCGCTGCTGCTACCGCTGCGCCAATAGCGGCA
Source organism: Rhipicephalus sanguineus (assembly GCF_013339695.2). Classification (NCBI taxonomy): domain Eukaryota; kingdom Metazoa; phylum Arthropoda; class Arachnida; order Ixodida; family Ixodidae; genus Rhipicephalus; species Rhipicephalus sanguineus. The sequence goes on along the minus strand of NC_051180.1, from coordinate 143,659,776 downwards.
GCTCAGCCGCCGCCTCGACGACATCCCATTTCGGTGTCCCGCAAGCGTGTTATATACAGTACATATGTGTTCTATATACATTGCTATATATGCGTACAGAAGACGATTTCTTCGAATTGCGCACAAATTAAAACCCTTCATTTTACTGTCTAAATTTCGTACCCGCAAATAAATTGTCCCTCCGCTCCCCAAACTCACAAGAGAAGAGATGGTTGTTCCGGACACTTCAGACCAGCGTATTCCCACTCTTAATCAGGTCTCGCTTAATGTGCTAGATATGGCCAGGAAGCTGGATACTTTTAGTCTGGTTTCCTGGATATAGCCAGCATTTAACCAGGACATGATTAAGAGTGTATGCAGCGATTTGTTTATACACACTCCTCAACAATGGTTAGCAACACTAGTTAGCAGAACCGGGTTAGAATTATATATTTATGGTCGCAGTAAAGAACTCCGTACAATTCCATCTACGATTGAAGACGAACCCTTAAAATGACAAGTACGTTGAAGGCTTGCAGAAGTTGTAGCTGACTTCGAGCAACAGTTGTTTGATCCAAGTTGATGTCAGAGTAGTTTCGGTTATTCGCCTGCAAGTAGAACTGTGTAGGAATCCTGCGGCCAATAGCCACGTATACGCCTCGGCAAGAGGTTTAGGATGGCGCACCGCGCCTTATGTGAATTGTGCCCCCGACCCATGCAGTAGTTCGATGTGGCACATCGCAGGAGCATCTCATGTGTAAGATTCTCTTAACAGCAAAGCTGTTTAGCAAGTCGTTCCTTGTCCGACGAACCAAAAAGCTATCATCATCATAAACGGGTATGTGCCACAGAAATCGGGTAAATCTCACTACTCACCACTGGTCCACTAAAAATGAAGAAGGCAACAGTTAGCCCAACAACAAATGGCTACCAGTGACGGCGGCGAGCCGAAGACCCCGAGTGAGGTGATAGGCAACGGCGGCTGCGAGAAGACCCCGAAGCGATGGAAGGCCTACGCCAACGACGAAGTGCCCGTAGATCTGTGGGGGGTACGAACGCTTGCTTTCAACGCGAGTTTCTGTCTGTGAGCTTGGACATCGTGTCGTGTCTGTGACTCTGCTTTAACTGGAGCCTCTCTGCGCTAAGAATCTCTCTGCGCTAAGAATCAACGTAGAAACAACCTAGCATCACCCACCTAAAGCCTAGCAACGACCTGGAAGCAACCTAGAAACAACCTGTGCATCTCCTAGCTAAGGCCTAGAAACAACCTAGAAGCAACCAGATTAAGTCTTCAGGATCGTCCAGTCTCGTTGTTTCAAGCCTTGCGCGGCTTAGTGCAAGCTTCGCCAAATTTTTTGTCGAAGTTGAACTGACTAGTGAGCTCGCACTCTCCGGTCGAGTAGCCGGTGACACGCTTTAACGAGAGGTTTCTTATAATTCCTTTGAGCTCCTCCGCTACAGTAACACAAGACATATGATCATTGGAAACAAGGCAACAGGTACAACGAAACGCTTGCTTCACTTCATACACGTACACATGCCTTGCAGCATGTATTGAAACCTCGAGATGTCTGTGTTGCTGGGCTTTCCTGTATACGGGGGCACTTCTGACCGATTATTTGTTGCGAACGTTGCCTTTAAGATATTTTAATTTGGTGTTAAAGTAAGCGTGAGTGCTCATTGAGTTGGCAGCACCTCGCGACATCGCCACTGGTATATTGAGGCCCCGCGTGACGTTCCACGAGTAAAGCAAGTATTGTGGACGTCACAGAAGATTTACGGGGCGCACACGGTACCACGATTGGCACCCGCCAAGGGCTCTTGTACCTCACCCCTCTCTCTCTGTTGTCGGGCTGCTCTCGAGGTAGTTTTCGGGGGGGGGGGGGGGGAGGAGGAGGCGTGCACGCGCTTAACAGGTTTAACTCGTACCGAGGCACCCACATCGTTTCAATCTGTAACGCGCGCGGGGCCACGATTTGAAAAGTGCGCTTTCAACGTCACCACAGCTTGAGTGCACGTGATCTTTGGCGCTGCTCCGCATAAGGCGCTAGTTTCTTATGATTTTTAGGCGAGCGTTTTGAACTGACGTTAAAATGGTCACAGCGGACGGACGGAAAAAAACTTTATTAAGAAAGGAAATTAACGACGCTAGCATTAATTGTACGACACGTTAGAGGATTTACGATTCAATTTCGGGATTACCAGACACAAAGTTACAAATTACAGCAAAATAGTCACAAACAAGAATTTCGCTGTCAGGGGTCTTTTAACGCAAGCAGAAGACTGCGAGAAGACTCCGAAGCGATGGAAGGCCTATACGCCAACGACGAAGTGCCTGCAGATCTATGAGGGGTGCGAACGCTTGCTTTCAGCGCGAGTTTGTGTCTGTGAGTTTGGACATCGTGTCGTGTCTGTGAATGTTTATGAATGCAGTGGTGTAATGGAAGGCCTCTAAATGCGACGTAATGAGCGGTGGTTTTCAGAAGCCCATGCTGCTTTGATGGCTGTCCCGATAATCACGTTGCGGTTGGATGGGAGCAAGCGATGAAATGCCGGCGTACTTCATTTACTAGACGCTGTTTCCCATGACCACACGTACTTCGTTCTGGAAAAGCTTGTGTACCGATTTGTGTAGTTCTAAATCCTGCGCTAAATGAAACTCCACTACTGTGAAACTGACGAAATGCGTAGCACGGGCACCCAGCGATTCATGCTCGCAGAATTCCCACTGCTCCGTTTAGCAAACCGTCGATGACGCTAACGTTCGAGGTAAGCACGCATGGTTTCCCCGCCACGAGTAGAATCTTGTTAGGGAGATTCGCAAACCCTGTGTGTAACGTGCGTGCTACATTTTGCTGTGCTTTATCGACTTCCTTCCTGCTTGTTATGGCAGTTGAGATACGTGTCGTCTGCAGCGAGTTCCGTCAGGTTGTTTCCCCCTTCAGATGTAGCGACGAAGGCGCCGGAGAAGCGCCGGTGTGAGGAGCAGTCGCGCTCTTGGCGAGGCGGTGGCGCGCTCTCTTGCGCGGCGCGGGAGTCAGCTGCATGTTACTTTTAAGCGATAGTAAGTTAATTATTGCGATACTTCTTGGTTATTTCTGTTAATTATATTATTTTAGACCTCGTTGGCTTACGTTAACCCAGTTTTGAGCATTACTAGCCTCTTTTTAGGCCTGTATTGACCACTCGATTGTGAGCGTGATCACGCCACATGAGATTTACGGATGGACGACAAGAACGGCTTCTAAAGTGCTACGCACTTCAGACATTCTTTTTCCTATGGCTGCGGGACTAAATGATGGGTGAAGGGACGTTCGTGAAGGTATAGATTAACGACGATGGATGACAATTGCGTCCTTGCCTGAACCTTCATTCATCTTGCGAGGTTGTACGGAAGGGATTTGCCACGTTCAGTGTCTCATCTGCTTCGTGTTGTCGATTAATTCGGCGTTGCGATGAGACCTGTTATCCTTCTGGTTGGGTCAGATGGTAGAGCGACCACATCGCAAACGGTGATCGCCCGAGTCTGAATACCTGACTACGATAGATATTTCTTTGTTTGGTAGTTCTTGTTTCCTTGGTATTGGTAGATGACGATCCTGGGTACCGCTCTTTGCCTTATTTTTATTATCCAACAATAGTCCTGGAGTGTCTGGGTTTGTAAGAACTATAGTAATAATAATAATAATAATAATAATAATAATAATAATAATAATAATAATAATAATAATAATAATAATAATAATAATATAAAAAGAAGAAGAAAAGGTGAGCAAGCATGTGTGTAAAAAGATTGGCAATGCACAGTGTTCGGCTATTGAAACGCTGTCGATACTCGGTGGTGAGGATGACGGTGAGGGGGCTAGCGGTCGTGACACATGGTGACTTTATCCAATGTACAACCGTTCAGTATGTGGTTTTAGTGCAACCGGCGGAGCGCTGCTTGTCATGGCTTCAATACACTGAGCTCCCGTGCCACGCCGCGCGAAGCGGCTGGAGTTGGCGGGTGTGCGTTATACGAAGTATTGCAGCGCTCTGCCGGCGCCACCGAGAACCACAGACTGAACGACTTTCTTTACCGGATGCAGCCACCATGCTACAGTGGCTAGAATAACCATGCGTCAGGAATGCTCTCGCCCTCACCGTTACCCTCACCAGCGAGTATCGCGTTTCAATAGCCGAGCACTGTACGTTTGAAGCACCCGATTTCAAGTGAGTACTGGCTTCGTTTCTGTAACCAGCAAACAGTCTTTGCGTGTGCCGCCTTTAACAGCTACCTCCTCAAGCATTAGGGTCATACGTAATGCACCCGTCCGCGTCAATTTCACCATCATTCGTATACGGTATACAGAAACCACATTGCAAGTTCATTTCGACGTACTCCTCGGAAAACGCGGTTGATAAGCGGCCGGCCTTGGATGAAACCCATGTCCGATGCACCCGGCAAGTCTTTGTCGACTTATCCATGAATATGTTCATTGTTGCCATGCAGACGTTTTGCGTCGTGCGTACTATAGTGCTTCCGGTAAGCCCCCCTATCATGTACTGCGGAAATGTGTAACAAAATGCTTATTTTTAAAAGGACGGCGCTTTGATCACCTGGCAGGTAGGCTTCCCCCAACAGGGCTTGACTCTGCAGGTAAGCCAGAGATGACGAAAGCGCAAGGTTGACGAACTAAAGTTCGCACGCTGCGGGTCACAGACCTTCAAGAACAACGCGGCTGTCATATATACCGTGATGTAAGAAGGAAGCGATGACGAAGTATTGCGCTTGAATAGAATAAAAGTACGGCGTATGAGCCACGGCACGTCTCCCGTTTCGAACGTATTTCTCCCCCCCCCCCCCCCCACACACACACACGCACGCACGCACACACCTGCCCCGTTAACCAAACCGTCGATGACGTAAATGTTTGAGGTAAACATGTTTTCCTCGGCACGAGTAGAATATTGTTAGGGAGATTCGCACACTCGTTGTGCGACATGCGCGCCACTTGCTGCGTATTATCGACTTACTGCTTGTTACAGCAGTTGACATGGGTGTCGTCTGCAGCGAGCTCCGTCAGATTGTTTCCCGCTTGAGATGTAGTGACGACGGCGCCGGTGGGAGGAGCAATCGCGCTCTCGGCGAGGCGGTGGCGCCCTCTCTTGCGCGGCGCGGGTGTTAGCCGCTTGCTTCCGAAGCATATTTAGCGATCTTAAGCTAACCATTGCGATAATTGTTTGGTTATTCCTGTTGATTATACTATTTTAGACCCTGTAGTCACGTTTATTTCTGTTACAGCTTTCTTTTTTTACCACGCAAGTCTTCTTGCGCGCTCATACACTTGGCCATGGAAGAGCAAAAAAAAAGAATTGGTTTTTGTGGTTTTAAGCTTTCAGAGTGCTTTCGGTGGCTTTTGCTCTCGAATGCCGCAAGGCGTTGGTGCGCCGTCTGGGCCGGCAACCATTGCAAACCCACAATGTCGTCGTCTGGGGGGCTCGCATTTGTCGTCTTCGGGGTACGTGACCATTGAAAAAAAGAAAAAGAAAACAGTAAACTATTCGAACGTGCTGGGTCAGAGTAGCGCAAAAAAAAAAAAGAAACTGAAACATGCGACCAACAAGTGCGCAGTGCCGTAGGGTCCCCCTGTACGGACCTGTGTTGGTGCCACGATTCTATAAAGATACAAAAGAACAAAATGACACGGGCAAACGATTTGTCTGCTTTGATGGAAGCGCAGTAGAGAACAACAAAACGAAAAGAAAGGCGTTTCTACACTGCCAGCTCGTTACAGCGAATGTCGTCTGCTAGGAAACCGAGTTCCTCCTGGCGCACGCGCCCGCTCCTCGACTCCGCCCCTGCAATCACGTGCTCCCCACGTCACTGCTCTCCCATTGGGTGACCTTGGGCAGCCGCTCTGCCGCTAGCGAATTTTTCCAACTCCGGCGATCTCGATCGCGCGTCCACTGGTCGCTCTAAAAAACCTGTTTTTGGGCTTCCGCGACGTCAGCCGCTCCGCTCTTGGAGCAAAATCGCTGCATGTGAAACAGGCTTTTGGCTGCTCTCGGGCGTCCATACTTCCCATTGGGCCCGCCAAGCAAGCTCACATTGTAACGCGAATTGATTACTCGTCGCCCTGAGATCAACGCGACAAGACTTTCGAGCACTCACGAGCCACTGACATACATCTCGCATCTTGCCGCTGCCTGTGACGAGTGTCAGCTGGAAGGGCGACCACGTGCTTTGCGGCGAAGTGGCAACAAAATGAAATGCAGGCCGCGTTCGGAGGGCCAAATTCAAAAATTATTTTCTTCCTTAAAACAAAAAAAAATATTTCATTAGACTTTCCTCTTTACTTAACGACGAAGTCTTCTATCAAACGCAGCATGACGAGGATTTTTACGTGGACCGCATCAGTATGAAAAATACGGTCAAACATGCGACAAATCGCTTATTTTCTCTAACTTCACAATTTTTTTCGGGAATATTTGAAGTCTATTTTACCCCTAAACATTTATTCAATCATCAATTATTCAATCATCTTTTGCAATTTACAGCCATCTGTAAGGTCACATAGTTCTAAAATGTTTTTTGTGCGAGGTGTTGGCAAAATTAAGGCCACCAAGACCAGAGACGGCATGGTCTTCTCGCACTCTGTTTACTTGCAAGTCATTGCTGTAGTCATGCTAGCATGCTGTGCATGCTCGGCTCTTTTATGCCTCCAATGGAATCGCTTACAATAATGTTTTCGTCGATAATGCAGCTCTTAACTCCACAATTCTGTCGATTGATGAGATCATGGCCGAGTGTGCCAATGCGTGCAGGGGTGGTGAAGTTTGGGAGAAAGGGCTGTGTTTTTGGTCTTTCACTGTTGCGAGACATGCGGCCATTTACAAGCCACACCAACCTGGCACTATGCCGAAAATGCTGAGCAAATGAGCTGAGAACGTCATTGCTCGTTGCATTACCGCCGGTGCATCCAGCGATAATCTTGTTTATGGATGTGAAAGGATCACGACGGAAGGTCGCTTCAAGATACCGTTTTAGGTGCTGGCCACCCAAAGACACTGGGTTTATTCGGAAAAAATGTACACTCAAGTTATCATGGTAGGAGCCACGTGGCACAATGGGTATCTAATTAGTGCAGGAAAGTAAGTCTCTCAAGTCGATAATTCATTCTAACAGCTCACTCCCACCTACCACAACGAATTTGCTCGCATTGTGCTGATCAGATGGAAAAAAGGTACAGGAGCCAACGCTGCACATTTTTTTTTTGTTTTTCATCAATAACCACTGAGATATGATTGTCGATTTCACTACGACTCTCACTTTTACTTTTTTCCCCATTTCCTGGCTCCTACATTCGTTTTGCACATGGCCTTGAAAAATGTATCAGCAGGGTTCTACTTTATAAAGTATGCTAGCATGACGTGCTGCCTGCAAACAGCAAATGCCCCTGTTTTTTTTTTTTTTTTTCAGAACCAATTAATTGGCTTCCGTGTAAACGAGACCAGTCTCTAACCTGTGGATAAACCTGTAGCCTTACTGCAAGTGCTTTGACTTGTTAAGAATGTTCTTACCAGTGTCGAACCATGTTTTGCAAATAAGTTGCAATTTCATTTATTTGTCAGTGTGTCGTAAAGCATTAGGTTTTATCTGTTGCTACATGAAGCAGCTGCTGTAATAATGAAGCAACAAGCCTTGTGTTAAAATGTGCCTTTTGTTTTGTAGGACCCCACCAAGACGCATCATGTGCCGACAGTGACATACAATGGAAGCTTGTTGACTTCAAGGGAATTTATTGTGCGCCTGGAGGGCCTTGCTATTAAGGAGACTAGCCTTTTGGCAGCCATTGCCACACAAATCGCGCTATACTGGGCGCTGAACATTGTTTTCAGCAAGAAAGCTCAGCGGACCTTCGATCTCCTGTGTCAAGTTCTGAAAGTTCAGAGCGTCTTGCGGCCGACGTCACTCGTCCGTGTGGCTCTAACCATCTTGAGCCAGTGAACAGCCAGACTGATTTCAATAAAGTATTTTTCTCACAAATAGATCTGGATTTCTGCCCTCTCCTGGAGCATTTGTGTCAGACTTGGCGCAACCCGATGAAAATCATGTTCCTCAAAACTTTTTTTCATTTGCCGATGGGAGAGCTGGACTGCTGGTTTCTTGAGGAGCACTCAATACAAGCAAACGTTACTCCATCGAGAGGCATTGAGGATGATTAACTGCATGCTGCTCCGATGAGGAATGTTGTGAAAGAGTAACTGTCGCTCCCATGAGGGTATTGAGAGATAATGTCCATTTCTCCCTGCGGGACTAATGGGAAAGAGTAATTGTTACTCCATTTAGGTGTCCAGAAAGAGCAAGCATTGCTCCCGTGGGAGTATTGACAGAGAGCATCCATTCCTCCTTGTAAAGAGAAACCGTCGCTCCCCTGGGAGTATTGAAAAAGACTATCTATTCCTCCCTCGGGAGTATTTGTAAGGAGCAAGTGTCACTCCCATAGGAGTATTGACCAAGAGCATCCGTTCCTCCCTTTAGGAGTTTAGGAAAGGAGCAACGGCTGCTCTTTAGAGGAGTAATTGAAAAGAGTAACTGTCGCTCCCTTGGGGGTATTGAAGAAGACTATCTGTTCCTCCCATCAGGAGTATTGGGAAAGAGTAACCGTCCCTCCCGTGGGAGTATCGAAAAAGACTATCCGTTCCTCCTTTGAGGAGTATCGAGAAAGAGTAACCGTTGCTCCCGTGGGAGTTTTCACAAAGAGCATCCGTTGCTCCAGTCAGTTACTCCCTGAAGGAGCAAGTTCTACGGGGAGTAACGGTTCGTCCCGTCGCAGTTACCCCCAAAAAGGAGTAATGGGTGTGGCAGGTTAGTTACTCCCCTAAAGGAGTAACCTCGACCCCCCATTTCCTCCTTTACTTTTTAGAGTGTGGTAATCCTTATGCTCTGTTGGGCTAAGCCGCGTGGACAAAAATGGGACCCTCTCCGCTACCAACGGAAAAACCAATCGTCCCCAAAACTCCCCGGGTACCTCGTACGCTTCTAGGGCACTCTCCACGGACTCGAACCACACCGGTGCCTCAGCTTCTGTCGGAAATTTGGGTAACACCCCGGTGAGGACCTTAGAATAGCGCCTCAGTTCGCTACACGGATCCCGCCTGTCAACCGCAGGTTCGCTCCCCCGAGAGCTCCCGCTCATCATCTGCGACAGTCTCTCCATCTCAAACCGCAACTCCTGCAGTCTGCGCTCTGGCGTAAGATTTCCGAAACGGTCCTCTCTCTGGCTCTCCTGCGCACTACCCTCTTCCGGGTTTGACGCGCCGCTCTCGTCTCCCGACTCGCGACTCATGCCTAGCGCTCGCCTGTCCGGGTTCAAGTGGGCAAACCTCGTGTCCATAACACTCACAACGACTCAAGAAAGGCAGCGGTACCCCAGAGGTGTAAGAACAGAGGACTCACCGCTTGAGAAGCTGCTGCTTGCTGCTGCCTCGCCTTGCCCGCCGTCAGGCCCTCGCCGTCGCCCGATGCCGCTTGGGGAGTCGCCGGACCGTTGACTTGGGTCGACAGCTGCCGGGCCGCTGCCTCTTCGGCTCGGTGGCCTGATCGCTCGATATTTCCGGCCGCCGCTTTGACGCCTTGGCCGCCTCCTCAATTGCGTCTCCTCGCAGCACGACGAACTCCTCGGTACGCAGAGCGTTCCTGGTCGTCGTTGTCTCGATCCTGTCTCTACTGCGCCAGTAAATTCCCAACCTTCTCCCCACTCCCTCTTGATTCCAGAGCAGAGCTCTCTCAGCTGCGTAGCCGCTGTCAGTTGCAGAAGGGAGTGGAAGGTTGGCCGTAGCTGCCTTGCCTCATATCGTGGTTGTTCACACTTCTCAAGGATGGAGACGACTCCTTTCTTTGCAGAACAACTCGATATTTATATACAGGGTATATATACAAGGTTACATGGCAGCTATGTACATTGGAACTTTCGCAATATAACTCGGTAGAGCCGACAAGTGCATAGCACCGCTCCTGCGACAAGAACCCCCGTGAGGAGCCGGGAGCCAGGTTTTAACACCATCATTGCTCCTCCCAGTTTTCCCCACGGCAAATCAAACTCACTCAGACCGCTTATTGGGTCAAATGTAACTTGGTCAGCCGGAGGCCTCCACCCTCTCTCTCTGAAGCCTTTTGAGCCCCCTGCCTGAGAGAGAGACGTGGAAGACGTCCGGCAAACGACATTCTCAGAAGTGCACTAAAGAAACATACACGATGGTGGCGCCGTTCAGTTACCCTGCTCGTGTTCATACACTGTGCGGCCGGTTAACTAGCGGAGCCATGCCATCCCTCCTCGGAACCATCTCGTGTCCGTTGACAGGCTTTTAACAGACACTTTGCGAGATTTACTGATGCCGCGTGCACCGTACTCGGCGACATCTCGTCTCTGTCGACAGGCGTTCACGGATCCTATGGGAGATTTATTGACGTCCCAGTCTTGGCTCCCTTCGCACTGCTTCCCGGTCCCCCCCGCGGGCTGCGGGCCGCTGCGTTGGTCGTTAAACCGATGGTCAATAGGGCGCGTCTTTTTTGTTCGAACGGTTATGGGCAGCTGGCAAGTGTTCTTTTGTCCCCGCGCTTCCTACACTCGAACCGAGCGTCGCTGCGCTTCGAGCCTCGACTCCGAGGCTGGCTTCTTGGAAGCCGCCTTTTGGGGAAAGACACAACTATCCCCCCCGTTCTCGACACGCCGGACCTTACAAGTGGGCTCCACATTTTTTTTGCTGACCTATGGTGATAACTACTCAACTTAGCATCACTATAAGCCTTATATCAGCTCACGTTTATACTCACGTATACTCACACATGCTTCAACGCACAATAGCGTTCATACACCACGTCAATATTTATTCATCAGAGGCGCGAGTGACAGGGAGGGGGGGGGATGCCCCCCTCCCCCCTGGCCGACTAAGCTAATTATCCGCCAACGGACTCATGAGTCGACTCACTCAGACTCAGATCGAGCCGTGAGCTTGAGTCTGAGTGAGTCCAAGTTAGTAATATTTTGGTGAGTGTGAGTCCGAGTGAGCCTAGTTGAGGAAAATTTTGATGAGTGCGAGTCCGAGTGAGCTCTAAGGGCAAAATGTACTTCGTGAGTGAGTCTGAGTGAGCTGCACATTTTTTGCCGACCTATGCCTATAGGCTTCCCAAGCAACGCTTAGCGGCGCTGCTGCTCTTGACAGGCAGCGCCATCTCTGGCAGAAAAAGAGAAACTGGGGCGTGATCAGCGAGCGTTTTCCCTTCTCGCCACCGCGTTGCCGCTCGCTTCCGTGCACGTGCAGAGCTGTTGCGGTGCACTTGCGGCGTCTCACAATGTACCGCGTGCAGTGCGGCTTCAAAAGGATCTTCAAGCTTGACTGGCACTTCCGCAAAGCGAACTTGATAAAATGAGGAAGGCTCGTCAATCACGTTAACGGTGAAGAGCAGACGATCGACGACAACCACGCCCGACTCAAAGCGAAATGCATTTCCAAGTCGCGATTACACCGTGTAGGACGTATACCTCTAGGACGTAAGTCTCATTCTGTCACGTTAAAGATGAATAATGGTCCACATGCACTCCGAAATGAAGCCGTACACGCTATCGATGTTCTGCGGCGTGGACTACGAATCATATGATTGTTGTTTTGATATGGCATGCTTACAGTAGCAGCCGTGTACTTTCGTGAACAAACGTTTGCGGCGTGCGAAAAAAAGATTATACGGCCATGGCACACTTCCTGAGAAGGTTAGAGTCAAGTCCTCCGTGCCGCTGGAGAATCACCCGCCGATTAAGACGCGAGGCAGCTAGCTGAGCTTCAACCACTGTGAAGCAAGATGAACTGCTCGCCTCGTTTTTTCGGCTGTCGCGTCATGCTTGCAGTCTCTTTTATGATACCGACTTGACAGGCGTATAAAACCTGTTGCGTGAAACGCGGCTAGAAAATCGCACAAAGTCAGAAGGTGGTTAATTCAAGGTTGCAATTGCAAAGCATGTATGAAGTGCCAGTTATATTTAGCGGCTTAAATATATATCACCCCAATAAAGTGACAAAAACAAAGCAAACCTGCAGAACGATGTCAAAGCTTGCTGCAAATGCACAGACGTCCGTTCCGGCGTGATAAAGCAGCCTTCCCGACGCGTGAAATGCAGGCGCCGAACTTCTGACAATGTGCGGAGTTCAGTTGAATTCAACCAACCGCGCAACGCTAACGGTATAACGCGAATGTGAACGTTCAACAACGACGGGTAGGTCTCACGAGCACGGGGAATCAAAACACAAAGTTGATTCACCTACAACCGTAACTGGACTTTAACAATGCGAGAAGACAGCGAGTAATCATTATACTGTAGTCGCTGCCTGCATGCGCCCCGTTACTTACCGATTCAGGTAGTCGGAACGAAGGAAAGCGATGAACTCAGACAGCCAAAATAGAAGGCGAGACAGCGCTGTCAGCTATCCACGCTTGCCGCCTTTATTTCTCGTGCGACACGCCCGGGAACCGATACAGTTTAACACGTGAATCGTATGCCTTGTCTGCATTGTTGTGGCTGGCCACTAAAGCGCAATACTTCGGACCACGCTTGCGCTTCCGCGGGGTCGCTTCTGCCATCGTGGAAATGCGCAGCTTCGCACAGCAAGCCTCTCGGTTCAACGTGCCGAGCTGACGGCCCCACAGTTACCCGCACCGAGAGAAGAACGCGAGCGCACGTGCGCTACCGCTACCGTGAAAGGGGCTGAGTCGGCCGCGCGACGGTTCAGAGTTTTCCGACAGAGCCGCAGCGCGGCTGGCGCGGCGCTGTCGTCGCGCCGCAAACTTGAGCTTGGGTTCCCTATATGTTTCATTTGTGGGATGTCCAACGGATTTTCGCAGTATGACATAATAGAACGGACATCGGCCTCGGCTAGGGCGGAATCGTGAAGCATTTACTACGAGTACGTAACCTCTTCTTCAACGACTTAATACAAACCTTCACTGTTTGTGCAATGTAAGTTGATCAGTACGTTCCAGAACAAAATGACGCGCCAAGCACAGCGGATGTTCACATCCCAGTATTTGTGCCGCACATGTGCGCACCTG
>NC_051180.1:143617627-143646610 GCF_013339695.2 Rhipicephalus sanguineus | reverse complement strand
TATAATAAACTGCAGAGTACACGGACACAGTCACTGTGGTTGACAGTGCAGGATGTAACTTGTCAACCGGAGATCTTTGATGGCGTTGGCACTCCGGCCAGGGTGTCGGAACGAAATGTTTTTCGTTTCGGTTTTAGTTTCGTTCCACCGCAAAAAGTTCCATTCCGTTTCTGTTCCGAAACGAAAAAAAAATCTTCCGTAACGGTTCGTAACGGTTTTTTTTTTTTGTCTGCAAAAATTTTAAGTTAAGGTAATCATAAAAATCATTTGATTTTTGATGTAGTTACTTGCCTTCCTCTTAAGAAAGTGGGACAGAGGTAAAACACTTTCTTGCCACGTTCTTCAGAGGAGCGGAAGTATACTGTACCACGAATTCCTACCAACTAGCACAAACCAGTATACCCTTTAAAGTCATAGTATTTATTTTCTCAAAGTCAATCACGATTTTTTTAGCAAGCTCAATACTTTGTATCAAGGGAGTGAGCACGATCTCAGAAGCAGCACGTCATTTAGTGTACTCTGTGATGTGCGAGACCACTGTTCTGATAAAAGATCGCCAGGCCTGCGCGGAACATGCAGCACAGTCAAAGCGGAAGCTAGATGAGCGGCCTTTCTAGAGCCCGTTGTAGACTCTCTTGGGGCAACTATATATATATATATATAATACAAGTACATATGCAAGGTACCCACTACGCCATAAATCACCGTAATTTTTCTGGAGTAGCGAAGCAGCCACTATGCCATTTTTCGTCATTCTTCAGAGAACTGTGGTACCCGCTACGCATATGTAAGGCATTATGTGCACTTTGTGCGGTGGCTGATGACGATGAAGAATTAAGGCTGAGTCCTTTGTAACGGGTTGGAAGAATTCAACGACCGACTCGTTGCGCAATTCGCACTGTTTGACGCCAGGTTGTTATTTTACCCTTCTGCCACGCTATATTACATATTTTAAGACGATTCCTTGCCCGACATGACGTATGTAGAGTATTTTTGCGAAAAAGTTCCAAGCACCAGCGTGGCACTGTGGTGGAATACTCGACTGCCACGCAGAGGACGCGGGTTGAAATCCCATCCGATCCTAGAAATTTCTTTCTAATTTCGTTCTAAATGCGGAGCATTTCTTAGCGAATCCAAGGCAGTTTGAGCGTATCTATCTAGCTATCTAGCTATCTATCTATCTGGTTGCTCTCGACGGTATCACCTCCTCAGCTTGGTGTAGACCAAAATTCGCATGTGAGGGTAGGTTTGGCGAATATGGCTATGAAAATTTTGTCGCGTACGTCGTCAAACCATTTCTTCCACACACGTGTGGCACATGCCCGTATACCACGGGCAACGGTAAGCGGGTATGCGCCACAGGTGATTGACAGTTTATATCTTCCGAGGAACAGCGAGAACAGAAATTGGCAGTTTAAGTGCGAGAGCGTTAACAAAAACCGACGTCGGCAGCTTTGACCCGACGAATGCAAAGAAGGAAAATCAGGATCCCAGCAGGAATCGAACCCAGGCATTCTGAGTGGCAGTCAAATATGTTGCCACAGAGCCACGCCACGTCTTGAAACTGCTTTGGAAAAAGACCCTATGCAGGCGTAATGTCGGAGCAGTGTCGATTCTGATTGCAGTGTTGGCTATCTCATTTTATAAAGAAAGCAATAAACATTGCATATGTACTCCTATGATGCAGGCGAAATGCCGGTTTTAACGTCAATTGCGGTTACCGTGTTGGCTCCGCTTGCATAGAAGGCTAATAAACATCACATTTGCATTCCTATGATTCAGCGAGCTCTATTCAAGCGTTGCTCGACCTCGGAGGAATACGCTAACGAAAGTTACGTGTGATATCCACATCATCGCACCGTAAAGTGCCCTTCGTTTCGATAATACTCACGTCTGTGCTCCTTAAGTTACCCTTTAAACGCCAGTGTTGTTGACGTGCCTGGTAGGGCAACGATGTGCACACAACTACTACGCTTACAAAAACACGTCGATCCAGCTCGTAACGCTTGGATCAAAGCCAAAAAATGCAGCATACACAACTACTCGCTGATTGCTTCTCCTGAAACCGATTCCCACAATTTTTTTTTCTTATTTCACGCGATAGCGGTTACGGACACCGGCGGCGGCGGACAACAATGGCGCCAAAATCGGCTGTTGTGATCGCATAACAGCTTTCGCTGTAACAAACTTCAGCGTCGACAATGCCTTCTCCACGCTGGCCTGCGGGATAGGCGCGCAAAAGTCCATTTGCGTTAATATAAACATCTCTGGTTACCACTGTTTTCGTTTTTCGCACAATTTCAACATATCTTTGCTTTGGAATTCCTGCCTGAGGTACGCGCTAATACTGTACCCTGAGATATACATAATTGCTCGCTTTGCATGACCTCAGTTGTTCCGGACTGCTAAGTTTCCTCGTGAACCAAAAAACCTGTCAAAAAAATTTCGGTTTCACTCTGGAACGAAATAATACATAACGTTTCGGTTAAGTTTTCGTTCCGGTAAAAAATATCGTTTTTTTTTTTCATTTTTTGCTTTTGGTTTTCGTTCCATTTCGACACACTGACTCTGGCACCACAGTAGTTTATGCAGGTTTGTTAGTGGTAACTTCAATAACGCATTCGTAGCTCTCTGCTGCGACAGTGTAACATTTCAGTGGGAAATCTAAATAACCACTAGTATAGAAAAA
This sequence comes from Rhipicephalus sanguineus, assembly GCF_013339695.2. Taxonomy (NCBI): domain Eukaryota; kingdom Metazoa; phylum Arthropoda; class Arachnida; order Ixodida; family Ixodidae; genus Rhipicephalus; species Rhipicephalus sanguineus. The sequence continues at coordinate 143,643,921 of NC_051180.1, read as the reverse complement.
TCGTTTCCAAATGTTCTTCATATTGGGAGTGGGCTAGTTCACAGAGGCAACCAACGCAGTATGTTGATAGGCTGAGTGTCTAAGGCCGAAGGCGACCTCGGCTTTCATCATCGCCGCGACGCACGGCGGCTCAAGTGATCGATATCATCTCAAGTGCCCTGATCCTTTGGTTAAATATTGTGTCCAGAAGAAACTCAGGTCAGTAATCTCAGATAAGGAAGGATATTTTGTAATTACGCCGGACAGCTTGTTCTTAGAAAAAGCATTAACAGCCATAAAAAAGAATTTTACGACGGTAAAACTTAAACCATCGGTAGTTAGGCAACGTGCTGTGGACCTTTTGTTAAAGCATAACCTTGAGAGAATAGCTTGTAATGAGAAGAAGGCTAAATCACTTACATTAGAATTGTTTTCTTTTTTCAGCGAAAACACATAAGAACGAGATTCCGTTTCGAGCAATTGTTTCAGAGCAAGGCGCCTAGCAAGTCGCTGTATCTAGTTATTTGCGGAACTGCTTAACCTCTTTGAGTTTTTCAGACCCTTTTCGTATGCGTAATTCTCAGGCGCTTGTTCAGTTCCTCTCAGAGGAGAACCCCGGCTGTTGTAAAGATTTTAGTATGGATATTGAAGACCTTTATTACTTATTGCCACATGAGGAATTGTCAAAATGTGTTAATGGATGTATTAGCGAACAAGGGCACGAGACGGTTTTCACTAAATGTGGTGTTTCTACCGGGGATTTTCTAGAAATTATTTCCATGCATTTAAAGTCGACGCTGGTAGGTTGGAAGGAAGGCGTCTATGTGCAGAAATCGGTTTTTCGTTATGTGGACGATTACTTGAATTTTTGTAGTGGCGAGGACTTTGAGACCGCGGTAACCTCAGTGAGCGAAAAATTTGAATTAAATAGAGGAGGGCTGAACTTTACTAAAAAGGTGCCTCAGAATAATGGAATACAATTGCTAGACATTTCCTTAACGTTTCAGAAGAACCACGTGTGCTGGCAGTATTCTCCTAGATCTTCGAAACCACTGTTAAATTTTTCGTCGAAGCACTCGAAGATTGTAAAAAAATTACACTATCTCCCGCTAAAGGGGACCATGAGGCGATGCGAAGCCGGAGCACTTGCACGATCGCGTTCCGTTGGCGTTCGTTGGGCATGCTACCATGGCCTCCGAGATTAGTCGGCGGCGCGCCGTTGCTACGGCCGTTCCATTCGCACGCAGAGCGCGTAATCGGAGAAAGCGGGTTAACGACTCCCGCTGCCGCACCGCGGCGCGCGCTCCCCATGGCCCGCTTCCCCCAACCATGGCCTCCGAGATTAGCCGGCGGTGCGCCGAGGCCATGCCCCGACGCAGGCCCGCGGAGGGCGAAAGCTCGGCAATCGCAGCCTCTGTGCGACGCGTAATAGAAAATTGCAACCCACATATGCGCCGACTAAAGGAAAAATGTCGCTTACTGGTGCTATTGCCTCTTCAATTCTGACGCATACTTAGGACTGCGGGGAGAGGCACATCGCCACAAGACCGTTCGCTGATGCCATACGTTACGTTTTGCTACGCGCTGGTAATTTTCTCTCGGGGACGGTTTGTAGCAAAAAACACCCACACGGAATAGACACGAGCGGTGATCGGTCGCCTCGCGTGTTGTACTGTGAGGCGACCGGTGAGTGAGGGACATGAGGCGACCTTAATACAGTGTTCTGGGTAGAGCTGTGCATAACAGCCTGCAATGCATAAGGTTTTTGACATTATGTATGGAATTGAGGTGAATGTAGTAATCTCTTTAGTGTACGTGCTGGACAAGCAAGAAAGGTGTTTGACGCACCAAAGCCACAGCCTGGATGGGGGAGGGGGTGGGGGGCAGACGAAATCACTCGAGGATACAAGACACTTTATTTACAAACACAAGAGCCAGAGCTTTGATTTTCAGCAGATACAAAAACAAACACAACTGAAACGATGAGGCGATGACAAGCCGGAGCACTTGCACGATCGCGTTCAGTTGGCGTTCGTTGGGCATGCTACCGACCTCGCGTCGTGGAACGCGAAGGGGAACGCTACGCGCGTCTTGTCTTCCCTCTAGCCTGGCCGTTAATTTTCACAGGGCGAGCGGGGAACGCGGTCAACAGGCGTCCGAGAGGGCGCAGCGTAAGAGAGGAGAGAGAGAGGGGGAGGGGACGCGCATGCGCTGGCGCTCATCGCGGCGTTGTGCAGGAGAGAATTTCGGCATGTCTAGCCCGCGTTTCAGAGGAAGGGTGGAGAGGGGTAGGGGAGAGGGGAAGTGGAGAAAAGTAGGGGAGGGAGGGAGGGCAGAGGAAAGGGGACAGGGGGAAGGGGACAGGGTGAGTAGAGAGGGAAAGGGGAGATGGTGAGTGGAGAGGAGGCGTGTGGAGAGGGTATGCGCATGCGCAGTGAGGGTGGTCACGCCGCACACCACCACCACCGGATTGAACTCCGCTATAAGATGCTTCGCATCTAAAATGCATACCTACGTGTTGTCATATTTCGCGACAACTTGCAAAACGCCGTTCGGCAAGCTTGCATTCAACCTAGATGAAATATTCCGCGGTAGCAGCCTCTGTTGCCCAAATCGGCTTTTAAACATCCACTAAAGTTGCATGCAAAAGCAAGGAGTAACTTTTTAATAACGTACCTGAACTTCTTTGTAGCAGCAGCAAGGCGTAGATGCACGTTTACTGCGTGCTACGTGCCAACACGGTTGATGTTGTGACTGAAATCGCACGCTGTGCCAAGCAGACGAGCCAAACGAGCGCCGCACGAGCCTTGGGGAAACATCGCCATCTCGCGGCGCCTTCAGGAGGCGACAAAATTACGCTTCTCCGCTGGGCAACGCGCCGAATGGGACGGCCGTAGCAACGGCGCGCCGCCGGCTAATCTCGGAGGCCATGATGCTACCGACCTCGTGTCGTGGAACGCGAAGAGGGACGCTACGCGCGTCGTATCTTCCATCTAGCCTGGCCGTTAATTCTCACAGGGCGAGCGGGGAACGCGGTTGACAGGCGGGCGAGAGGGGGGCAGCGTAGGAGAGGAGAGAGAAGGGGAGGGGACGCAGGAGAGGGAGAGAAGGGGAGAGAGAAGGGGAGGGGGAGTGGAGAGGTGTATGGAGAGGGTATGCGCATGCGCAGTGTGGTCACGCCGCACACCACCACCACCACCACCACCACCACCACCGGATTGAGCTCCGCCTTAAGATACTTCGCATCTAAAACGGTATCGCCATGTCTTGCCTTAAAGGGACACTAAAGAGCAAAACGATTTTTCCCGCATTAGTAAAGTAGTCTTCCACGATACCAAAAACACCACGCTTTCTGCGCGAAGACGCTTAATAAGCGAGAAAGCGCGCAAAAAGAAAATACAGGTGGCGACGCCACCTTGGAATTCCCGCACCATTTGCCGTGACGTCACTATTTTTGACGGTGCCTGCTTGGGCCTACGTCGTTCCTAATCGGTTAAATCGAAGTACATTGTCCTCTGAGGGGGCCAGAGACTTGACATAACGAGTTTGTGGAAATTTCGTCGAACCAGTGGCGCCAAAATACGTTAAATGCTCTTTGAAGTCTTTTACGTCACGAATTACGAAGTTCGGCGCGAAATTTAAAAATGAAACTTTAAACTCGGTTTTCTCCTCTAATAATAAACCTATGGTGATGAAATAAACTACACAAGAGTTCTCCGAGCACACTTTATCAATCTAAACCAATTCATTGTTTCTCTTTAGTGTCCCTTTAAGTCAGCCCTCACCAAGTCGTGCGAGCACAAAATGAGTGATAGCTTTAATGCACAGGTTCGCGTCATTTAGATGTAGGTTATCCTCGTGATGTAGTGGCTACTGTCGCTGGTCGTTTAAAGAAGTCCATTATGTTAAGTCCGAGCATGGTTGCAGAAAGCGATAGGAAGAAACGTGTCGTAGGTATACCGTACATTCATTGCGTATCTCTAAAGAAAGTAGGAAGTAGATACGGCGTTAATGTTGTTTTTACGGCTGCCAATAAGCTAGGTAAGATTTGTGCCGCTGTGCAGAGGAAGAATGAGCGAGTAAAAGACAGGAAGCGGACCGATATTTGTTTCGTCAAACACACTAACAAATTCACTGATTGCCGTACAAGTGTAGTGTATAAGGTCCGTTTCAGCTGCTGCCGCTTATACGTAGGACAGACGGGCCGCTGCATTAACCAGAGATTATTGGAACGATTGGAACATAAGAGATCGCTAACCGGAGGCTCACCTTCTAATCTATCTTTACATTGTCGAGAGTCTAAGTGCACGCCAAAATTCGATTAATGTGCAGTGTTGTATACCGGCATAGAAATGAAGAAACGCGCCTTATGATTGAGGCATGGCATATCGAGAATAGTGGTAGCGCATGCATGCGTGAGCCAACCGTCGATTAACTTGCATAAAGATGAAATCAAATGCCTTAACAGTTATCTTCCACATAGACCCCCACGCCTGCCAGATTGATAGGTTCGTCTATTGCATGGGCAGGCGCAGATAAGTTTTCGTGCCTTCTTTCTTTTCCGCCATTGTGCGTCTGTTCAGTTGTTAGTCGGCGTTTGTGGTGTCCTGACTTCTTTCTTGTGTCCTTGTTTGCACGCCCTGTCTTTTTAGAATGAATACTTACCAACTAGCTCAGCTCTCTGTTATTCTAAGACGATGGAAGTAACAAAGTTGGGAGAAGCATAAATATCGACGGCTGTAGTGAAACACCTTTGGTGCGCTAGAATGTGCACGGCTGCTGTATATCTACTTATACTTGCTGTACAGTACACCCAACTAAGTCCGGAATTTACGCACATGCAGCTTGTGCTGCATATAGGCAGCTGTACCGTGATTCCTTCTTCATCCTGTTGTTTGTGTCCGACTCAGTAAATTAGGTCTCTCTTTTTTTTAATACGGTTGTTTAGTTCAGGCTGCAGTTCGAGCCAACTGCGTATAGCCTGAGAAAACGTTCGCAGCGCCTGGTTTTGCAGCGGCACCATGAATCTTCCGCGAGGCAGAAGTCCTGCCAGCTTCCGAGCAATGTCAACGACCTTACCGTGACACTGTTGTCTATTACTCAATCGACGTCGCTCGACGAGCAAAATAGACGTGTCTGTCGGTGCTTTCGACGTCGTTAAAGTCTTTTCTTACCTCTTTGTCGAATCGCGAAAGAGAGGCTAAACATGAATAAAAAAAATAGAAAGAGAAGAAAAAAGGAGGAGCGACAGGGACATATAAAAGCTTATACAGCGGGAAGGAAAGAACTGGCGAACTGAAGTGCTTTTGGCTCCTCGCAGCGAAGGAGTTTCTCGGTTCCTTTGGGACTCCTTCAGGCGGAACCTCTTTGCCAGATTCACTTACTCGGGGCATGGGGAAGAAAAGGAGAGTTGAAAAGGGCTGAAGTCAAGTTAAACTGAGCCCGGAACCTCGCGGAGGCATCAAACGCTGCGGTTTGTACGGCAGCCGTGTCGCCCATTATGCGCTAATGATGTTAAGGGAACCCCGCAACACCGTCGTCAGCGCCTTCCACCACGGCACTGCATTCTTAACGGCCGCCAATGGAGTTCCGCCATTATGCGCACCCCGCAACCGCAGCGCGTGAGCGTGGCGGCTAAACCGTGTAGCGTGCCCACCCGGCGTGGCCCTATAGGTGCAACCTTTTGACGTGCGCCAATACGAGGTGAGAATTAATGGAAACTGCGAGCAGCGGGAAACCGCCCATGTCGTGGCAAGAACGACGCGGGTGGGGGTCGAGGCAACCGCGACGCAGTGTGAGGCAGCCAGGCGGCGCTGCGGAACGGAGGAGCGGCTACTGTAAGGCGCATTTGTAAGGGGCGTTCTTGTGGTTGGAAGACGGTGCATGCGTATTAGTACGTCTTGTTCTCTCGGTGTGCGTGCGCGTGGCGAATAAAGATAAATGAACGAGCGAGAGAACGGGAGCCTCAAGTTCTTTAAGCCCTGACTCCATTGAATAAAGAGTGGGGGTTCCACGGGCACTTAGCAGGAACGGAGAAGCGATGCGCTGCCATTGGCGTAAGGATGGTTTTGAGTTAACCGCCACAGAAGCTCAGTGGCTGTTGCGTTTCGCTATCGTGACCTTAAGGTACCGGCCACGGTGGCTGCGTTTTGATGCAGGAGTGCAGTACACGATAGTGTGCCCTGCTTTGAGTACACGCCAAGGGCTAAGGTGGGGATTTCGCCAAGCATTGAAGCGAACTGTACTACACTGAGCCACATGAACGGACATTCATGCCACCTGGACAAGCGGAGAGCAATAAAAGGTCCGGGGTTGCCTGCAGTATTATGCGGCGCTCTCTGTAGAATATAGAGCAAGCCTCATATAGCCGACTGTGCTATATTCGGGTAGTAAAATGTCTTAAGTCAAACTTCTATACAGCACTTATGCACAGCAGTTTATGCAGTTACAACTGTTATCTCCTCGATAACTTTTTACGTTCCATCACACTCATTCATTCATAATTGTGCTAGCATACTGAACTCGCAAAGTAACGGGTCGCTTTAATGGTCGAAACGCCGGTGTCCTGGCATGGTGTTCGATTTTGCAATCGCACGACTGCGAAATTGAGCAGTGAGCGACTGATCCGAAGAGCAGTCGCGTTTTGACCAACACGCGACCATTACTATACAGTTGCGATCCGGTGTTTTGCAACCTGATTGTGCTGCATATAGATCATTTACGACCAACTTAGTCACGAGACGTATGAGAGTTGCCGTTAACAAGAGCTTCAGTAGCGCGTGTGCTACGTTTTAGTCCACCCCACCGCTTATGCAAGATTCATATTCATATGGCGTATAAATGACGAACATTGAGCAAGCGGAGAATGCAAAGTATATAATGTTAGCTCGAGAAATGGTGCGAATCTTATAATTTCGCGCCGTAATGAGATGCACTGCCGCTATCACCGATATGGCAGACCTGCCCGCAGATGCAACTCCCACTGCATGTATAAAGAAGTCGCGTATAGTGGCGAAACAAACAAACAAAAAGAACGTTGTTCGTGTGTGTAATGCCACTCAATCAAGCCTAACTTTGGAGATCCGTTTCCACGGTGAGCTAATTCTTCTGCGGTGGTCCACGTGGTGGCATCGACTTCGTCTTCGGTTTTCTGACAGCAGCCACTGGTGGAGACGACACCACTGACAAAAAGAAAATAACAAAACACGTAAGCTGCTCAGCCGTCTTCTTCCCTCGCTCTCTCTCTAACACACACACACACACTCTACTTGCATCAAATATTGTAAACAAAATGAAAATTAAAAGCGATAGGCAAAGTGAACGCAAAGACGCGTATGCGTAGCTCGTATCCTAACATCAGCGCGGTGGTCTGGCGGGTTCGATGCGACGGTGAGCGAACGTGTGGCGTTTCGGAGCTTGTTCGCCGCGCGCCCTATAGCTCGCCGTAAAGTCAGCCGAAAGGGGGCGCGCGTGGGCACCTTAAAGGACCATTAATATTGGCCTCGTGACAGGACTACGTTAGGGACATACCGTAATAGATTTTGAATTGTGGATTGCTTTTGAAATGCCACCGGAACACGGGGAGTCAGACAGACGGATCGCGGGGTGCGAGTCGTTTTTCAAACTGGCCTGTCGCCCGGGGCAACAACGCTTGTTACCTCGCCATTGCCCCGCTCACCCTCACTCACCCGGTTCGCAGCACCGGACGGATGCCGCATGCGGTGCGTGAAGTTTGACGCCGCGGCAACTGCGCAAATCTGAAACTGCTTCACTTTATTTTTATTGCGCTATACGCATTTCACGGTTTTGTCCACGTATACATTCGTGCGTGAGTGCGTGAGCGTGTGTGTATTCATCGTGTACTTGCGTTTACGTGCATGTGTCTGTGGGCGTCGGTGAGCGTCAGCCGCATAGCGAGTGTGTTTTTGTGTGGGTGTATGTTTTGTGTCTGTATGTCTTGTGCGTGCGTGTGTTGTGTTGCGTGAGTGAATTCGGGTTGGCACTCGAAGGCGCTTAACCGAAGTTCTTGGTGTTGTGTTTTTATTCGTTTTCTTTGCATCCTGCATAAACGAGTGCCTGCTATGCGGGAGATTTGGGTTAGTGATTCAAGCTTCAAAATGGCACAAAATACTGCCCACCTTAAACTTCGCCGCCCAAAAGCGTTTCGTGCGTGTGAAAGGAAAGAGCGATCGCGTATAGTTTCTGCGTATACAAGACTTTTCTTTTTTTTTTCTTAAGCTTGTACTATTTCCAAATGTGGCCCTGAATCGCCGTATGTGAACTCGCAGCTAACGCTTATTTGTAACGGAGAGAAATAAAAAAGAGTATAGAGAACAGTGGCATACTGTTGGACGTTAACAACGTTATATCCCTCCCCAAGTTATTGTAGAAAGTAGTTTCAAATTTTCAAATTCAAATTCAAATTCTTTATTTCTGTCTTGTAAAGGTACAGACAGAGGAGGCGTAGAAAAAGGTGTCAAAAACAGCTTGACAGAGCCGCGGCACCCGTTTGCTTGGCAACGGCTTCACAACAAGGCTTCATGTAACAACAGTATTGAAAGTGTAACGACAAATATACAATAATCGACAAATGCAAAAGAGAAACAAAAAGAGATACAATAGATAATATTCACATTGGATACACACAGGCATGGCTACAAAAAAAAAAAAGCAATGGTATCTACATGTTAACATACATGGCACGCAAACCAGTGTTTCATGCAACTGCCTTGTTATTTCGTGCTTCCCACTTCTGATAATGAAACGCCCCCTATAGTTGTGAAAGCCCCTATATATATGTACAAAAGCACCAAGCCCAAGCTGAAAGGCCCCTAGCCCTCGGAAATCCTAGGTGATTGGGGAATGGGTTATTCTTAGTGGTGTACTAATACTGATATATTCGAACACGAATCAAATAAGAATAAGGCAAGAAACTGGCTTCGAATGTCTGATGTTACATTCTCGGATAACTTAAAAGGGTCATGAACCACTTTTCCAAGTAATGATCTAATGACCTCAGCATCGGAGTTTACTGCCTCCCGAATCGATTGCCGCAAAAATGTCTCAAATCCGTCAAGAATCAGCGGACTTACGGAGGTTTGGCGCACGCTCTCAGCGCTTTCTCTCTTTTCTCGTGCCGACGAGCGCACTGGAAGCTAGACAGGGAGGGATGGCACGGGGGTAAGAAGTTACGTCAGCGCGCGTCATGAAACGCGATCGCTCTCCCGCTGTGATTCGCATGCGCGAGTGCGGCTGCCGTGTAAATTTAGCAGACTGAGGAGTGCGGCGCGGGCAAGTGGCAAGAAGCTCATCTCATCCGGCTATCGGCCAATAAGCATGCTATATTTCTTGCGACGTAAACTGGCAGATCCGCGACGTCAACGTGCAGACGCCCCGCCCACCGACGAGAGTGAGAACCGGCCTCTGTTTGAAAAGAGGGCGCCTGAGGAAACGGCAACTTCGCGCTTCGCTTGTGGCCTTTTACGCGGCGCGCACGACTGTAATATTTTGCAGAGCGGTTCATAGCCGTGTCAGCTTTCCGCAGGATGTGTTTTTTCAACAAGCCCAAGGGGTGCTTCATGACCCCTTTAAATCACACCAACTTTTTATGTGCACAGTATATGCATGTTTTTTTTTTTCTTTTTTAAGGGGGGGGGGGGTGTTGTGCTGCAATTTCAAAGTGAAAATAGTAATCGTTGGCGTTTTACGTCCCGAAACCACGATATGATTATGAGGGACGCCGTATAGTGGAGGGCTTCGGAAATTTCGACCACCTGCGGTTCCTTAACGTGCACCTAAATCTCATTACACGGGCCTCAAGCACATACGTCCTCCACCGAAAATGGGGCCGCCGCGGCCGGAATTCGATCCCGCCACTTTCGGGTCATCAGTCGAGCACCGTGGCGGTTGCAATTTCAAAGTGCATAGCAGTTTTGTGTAAAGAAGTATATATCAATGAAGTGCTTGTATGATGTTCTACCTTTATTAGCATGGAAAATTATGTACATGCATGTCGAATTGTCTACTCACTCTATTGCTTTACTTGTAATGAAAATCATATACATGCATGCCGAATGCTCATAGGAGTAGGAGTCTCTGTCAGGCAACATGGTCTTTAGCTCTTGCTCCTTTTTTTTGTATGATAAAGAAAGGCAACAAACTTCAAACTTCAATATCGAATATTTCATCATCATCATTATTATCAGCAGCAGCAGCCTGTCATGCCCAGTGCAGGATGAAGTCCTCTGCCAATGATCTGCAACGCATAGGCGTGCGCAGGGTTCCTCATTAGGGGGGGCGAAGGTTCATCGCAGCGCCCCCCCACACTAAAAAGTCCATGTATGGGGCAGATTTAGCGCCCCCCCCCCTCTTAGGTGACTGGAAGGGTCAATGTACGGGGCAGATTTTGCGCCCCCCCTCTTAGGTGATTAGGGGGGGCGGCCGCCCCCCCCTGCCCCCCCCTCTGCGCACGCCTATGCTGCAACGTACCACGTCCTATTTAAGCTGATTACATGGTATTCCTGCAAACTTCTTCATATCTTCGCTGTACCTAAAACCTTGCCGCCCTCGGTCACGTGCGCATCGTTGAAAAGTCGGGGCACGAGAATCAACAATAGCATTCATTACTTTTAAAACGTGTTAATGAAGCTACATGTCATTGGGATGCAGCCCATTGAAGGTACTTTTGGCAATGCACTAATTACAAATTATCACGTAGAGAAAAATTACTTGACATGTGCGCAAGGTGGCTAACTACACTTTACTTTCTCTCTTTTTTTTCGCTCTTTTCCTTCTTTCCACCAGATATTGTTTTAGGTGCAGAATTTTTGCCCGTAAAGCTTAGCTTGTATCATTTCTTTAGGTTATTGACTTCATTCAACACTTCCTGTATGATGACAACACTTTCACTTTTGTCAAAACGTTGTATTGTGTCAATTGGGAATATGAAATTTCAATTTGTACATTGTTGTGTTTTGTTTTACTGCACTGCTGTACTGCTGTCTGTCAAAGGCCATGGTCAGTGGACGCTTTCAAGCCCATTTTAGAGGCTTTTTGTCCACTGCCCACAACATCACTGTACGTTGTATAACTTGATGTTGAAAATAAACTGAGACTTGAAACTTGAAACTTGACATGCAATAACAACACGTCTAAAAGTGAAAGAGACTCTCCCCCTTATGCGGTACTCGCACATTGCCTTTTCTTTTTCCATGTATCTAAACATCGCTTACGTGTCATTCTTGACGTTTATTTTATTGTATCTGTTTACAGGACGCGAAAGCGAAACATGTGCTGTCTAAGAGAGCTGCGGAAGAAAGCTTGGTGCAAAGGGAAAACGCTCCTGTCGCCTGGGCGTGCACGACATAGATCGTTGAAACGGAGCACGAAGCTAATGCGTGCTTCATATGTATTTCTCAGTAATTACAGTAAAACATCGCCAATTACCTGGAACGCAGCGTAACTGTCTGCGTTGAACGGTAGTGTGCACTAATAATAATAATATCTGGGGTTTAACGTCCCAAAACCACGATATGATTATGAGAGACGCCTCCGGAAATTTCGACCACCCGGGGTTCTCTAACGAGCGCCTAAATCTCATTACACGGGCCTCAAACATTTTCGCCTCCATCGAAAATGCAGCCGCTGCGGCCGGGATTCGATCCCGCGACCTTCGGGTCAGCAGTCGAGCGCCATAACCACTAGACCACCGTGGCGGGGCAGTGTGCACTAACCGCGAAGTACAACGTAACCTGACGGGTACATATACTAGCGATGTTGCAGTTTAAAAATTAGATTGCGTACCATTCGTAAGTCGTTACTTGCGCGAATATTCAAATTTGTCGGAATATTCGCCTTTTTTACGGCATATTCGGCCATGGCCGAATATTCAGAGGAACTCGAATATGCATTTTACTAATCGAATACGCTTCGAATAAGGAAAATATTCGATTCGTTTTCGAAATTTCGATATTCGCACACCTATATTTACAGCGAATGCAGAGCAGCAGTACGTAATTAAGAAGTATTAATGCGATAGCGCCAAAGAGCTGGGTTTCAGCGTCGTTGATTGCGAGCGAAAAATCAGCGTTCTCCGTGAGCGAGAATTCGAGATAGATGCAAATAAATAAATAAGAATAATTAACTTCGATCCCAGTGGGAGTCGAACCCAGGCCCTCTGCGCTGCAAGTAGGTGTTCTAAGAGCAACGCCAATCCTTGGAACTGCTTTGGAAAATAACCTATACGAATGCCACGTAATGTAAGGAGCCTCCTTGACGCGTGTAACGTTACGTGGCAGAAGCGTAGAATCGCGCCAGTCGACAAGACATGCGAATTGCGTAACGAGCGAGGGGTTAAAAGGGCCACGCATTACAAAGCGCTCAGACATATTCAATCATCATCATCAGCCAAAGCATGAACAAAGTGCGCATCTGCATAGGTTCGCGTGTTGCCTTGCGGACGCGTAGTGGGCACTTCGCTAATTCGCAAGATGCAGAATTATGGCTTATATAGTTGCCACTTCGCAACCGTACTTGCAGTATAGGCATTGTATACGACAGTTTGAAATGGCTAAGGTTACAATGCAGACTTTTTTCCTTGCGGCTTATAGGATATATATGTGTATATATATATATATATATATATATATATATATATATATATATATATATATATATATATATATATATCTATATATATATATAATAACTGTTCTACACACTGTATCTATGGGATTGTTGTGAAAGAAAATACTGCTTAATTACGTACTGCTGCTCGGAATTCGGCAGTCGTTTTGCCGATCACCCAGAGCTGTGGGATTCTCGACTAGAATTTTGTGGTTGCGCGCGGGCGTGCGGTGTGCGTGGGTGCGTGTGTGTGTGTGTGTGTGTGTGTGTGTGTGTGTGTGTGTGTGTGTGTGTGTGTGTGTGTGTGTGTGTGTGTGTGTGTGTGTGTGTGTGTGTGTGCGTGTGTGGCTGTGTGCGTGTGTGTGTGTGTGTGTGTGTGGCTGTGTGCGTGTGTACCGACGCTATGCTCACCCTCGTTTCTTCCGCTAACTCGCCGCTCTTACTCTTAGGCGTTCCATGAAGACTCCTAGTGTGTTCATACTGTCTAGTACAGGCATGTAGCGCAGCCGTGTCATGTGAAACAGGCCGTAAACAACTACAGCGCTTGCCGGAAGCAAGCAGGCGAATAAGGTGAGAGAAAAAAAAAAAACTGTTAAGAAAACTTGATTGAGACGGAAACAAAAGGGGGGGAGTACTGTTCCCAGGACGCGAGTAATAGCCCATAGAAACGCAGCTACTGCGTGCCCTGCCCTCTCTCACGAACCCGAGTCCCACCGCCATCGCGCACAAGCGTCTGTGTAGAAGAGTACACACACACGCGAGCCAAGAAGAAGAGAACGGCGGGCTGGCACCGCGAGGCGCGATAATCCATTTACGTGGCTGAGTGGTCGCCTTACAAATGAAGATGAAAGGGGTGGGCGGTAATGAGCGCGCTCTCTGGGCCCCGGGACACGGCTGATGGCCGCCTCCCTCCGGGTCTGTACCGTGTCTGTTCATACCGTGTCCCGCTAGAGATACACACGCACGCACGCACGTTTACGCGCACGTAGATAGATATACGTGTGGCCGCGTGAAGGATGGTGCGTTCAATCGGCCCTGCTTGGTTGTCTGAGCGAGGACACGGCGCTGAAATCCCCCATCTCGAGCGGCGGGGAGGGCATATCACTCGCGGGCGCCCCTCGCTCGCTCACTTTGACACCGTTCCGGCGCTCACTCGGTCATGATTCGTTTATCCGTCGAGTGGCTGCGAACGAGTCGTGCCCGAGACTGTGTTTAGTGGGTAACGAAAGTCGCCACACTCTTGGCCTGTATTGTACGGACGCGAACAGTTTGCCCTGACGTGTAGTAGGCTATCAGCCTGAGACGTGTAGAGGTTGACAGGACAGGCGAATACTAACGGAACCAAAACTGATGTGGGTGTTTTAGTTCTACTGATTGATTGATTTTCGTTAACGTTCGTCACCTGTTCCTTTTTTTTTTTACACGGCCATCGATCGCCGAATGACTGCAACGGAAATGGCATGAGGAAATAGATGCGCAATTTCCTTTACGTATTGATTTGATGAAATATGGTAGGTTGGTGCATTTAGGTTACGCCATGTTATACTCCTTGTTGCTTGCCAAACAAAATAAGAAGCGAAAAGAGATAAAAATATAAAAGGAATAACAATAAACGTTGGTTAAAAATTATATGACACACGTGACACAGTGTGGTACCAAGCGTATATAAAACGAGACTATCGGACAGTATATACATGACCACAATGTTTTGCGCATAAGATTTAAATATATACATGCGCATTCGCCAAACGCCCACTCACCAACGCATCGTGTCGAAGCGCTTGAATCGATGAGCAATGCATTGAACACGACGAGGCGCTTGTAGAATGCGCACTTAATTGCAGAGACAAACAAAACAAAGGAACTTGCGGTTTTGTGTTTGTCGCAATATTGCTGACAGAATTTATGAACACTTACTCGTGTGTGCGCTTAAATGTATGGGTGAAGTTTCCAGGTGGCCTGGTAACTTCACATACTTGAGGACTGCACATGCGACTGAGTGAAGGCTACACAGCCCGATAGCTTATGTGAAATAAGATATTAATACTGTTATTGAGAAGTAAAGATAACTTCGTGAGCATAGAAGACGATGAAAACATAAACACAGCGTGTCCGAGCTCTCGGCTGTCTCCGTCGACAATCTCCGCCTTCTGGAAATGCATACTGTGGATATAACTTTATACACCTGAAATTTTGGTGGAGATGCTGTGTAGTAGACGATGAAGTTGCAGATGCAAAAGGGGTCTCGTCCGCAGAAGGCATAGTAAAGAGCTGGATGTGGCATCCGCTACGACGACCCGCGGCGAAGATGGCGGCGAAGTATTGATTCTAAACCAACAAAGCCCTCGGTTCTGTCATACATTGCCGTCTTGCCAGGTGCCGACTTTAAAAAAAAAATCCATTCACTGGCATTTCAAGTTCTGCCTTCTCTCCACATTGCGTGAGAAAACATGCACCATGATTTCGAGTTATTTGTCTACTTTCATCATCGCCAGAAAAGATGATGACGATTTAGAATCGTTAGCAATGAGAAAGGTGGTAAGCTGCACCGAACATGCTGCTTTAATTCGTGTGTATTTGTCGCTCGTGAGATAAAGACAATGTGACAGTTCACGTTGATGTATTCTCGAAAAATGCCCGCAAATTGAGCCGGAGGCTGGCGCATGACAGTGTGTACTGCAAGAATTGCCCCCCCCCCCCCCCCAAACACACACACACGCACGCACGCACCCGTACATGCGTACAAGCTCGCATACGGCATATACCGCGCCGCGAAGATGAGCTGTACGCATTCAGTGTCACGATCGGGGCGATATAGGCTTTCCAATGCAATCGCGGGGCTTTCACCGCCCACCGCGGGACCCACTCGGCGCCGGTGTGATTTATAAACGTCTTCCATCAAGCGCCAAAGTCCCGGCACAATGCGATCGGGACAGCGAAGAAGAGCGAATGCATGCCGTGCTGCGGCCTCTGCTCCGGCGGGGAGTCCCCTTCCTGCCGCGTGGTCTGTTGTCTTCTACGCGGCCCAGGGTGCCACAGTGCGTCTCGTATAAGCTTTGTGCGTGGCCCCACGCTTTCTCGCGTACGTTGTCCGCCCCTTCCTCCTCTTTAGCACCGTTCACTCCTGCTCGTCAGATCTACCCGTCTTTACTTTTTGTTCTGCTCAGAGAATGAATTGGTTCATGGTCAGTTCGATCTCGACACAAAGACTCGCGTACTATCGACACTTCCTGAATGTGTTGGGTCAGTCGAGGCTTACCGTGCTCCGTTCGGTGTTCTGAAACAGTTTCAGCGCACTTGAGTGTATCTATACCGGGAGGGATAGCCCGGAAAACGTCCACATTCATGCATAAGTTCATGCACATTGTGAATGTGCACTGACAGCGTTTTTATGTGTTAGTTGGACATTGCCGTAGTCATAATGAGTTTGCAGTCTCATGATAGACTCTTATCCTCTTTCATTATTACATACCCCCTTCCCATGTAAAGGGTATACCAAACGTTAGATCTCCTCTTGTTAACCTCCTTGTCTTTACCTTTCTCTAATTCTTTATCTTTCTTAGCGTTATCAACACGATTGTATGACCTGCGTAACTCGTCGTCTAGAACAGGTTCGTAAGACATCGACCGCTTAGATATAAACTTCAGGAGACCGGAGTCTGTCAGTCACTGCATTGCCGCTTTGTAGGGGTATATGCTCTTTGCCAGGCATTCATGGGCAAGTTACGCGCGCTAGCCCGCATGCGGCCCTTTCTTTATACCCTATAGGGTTGTGCGAATTTTTGAAAATTTCGAATATCGAATCGAATAGCGTTCTACTCTGCCTGGTACTCAAATCGAATTGTGCGTATTAGAAATACCGAATTTTTTTTTCTAATATTTTTGAATAATAATAATAAACCTCAAAGGAGCGAAACGTTGGAACAGATAGGGCTAAGGATGCATACATACAGACCAGGGTTTTACGGGACTTTCGATGCTGCATTGATCACAGGATGATGGCCTTTTCGCCTAAAACTCCAGTGTCGCCTAAGCGACAGTCATCAGTCCACTATCATGTCATCATGACATTCATGATGATGTTGACTCCTCAATATTGTTTAATATTTATACATAAGTTTTATTTAAAAGCTTTTGACGAAATGACACCTTGAATAGGCTGTATTCACTGTTGTATTTCCGCCGGCAGTTAAAAAAAATATTGCTAAGTCTCTAGTTGATGCTGTATACGTGCTTGCGTCAGCTTACATATATTGTGGTATTTTTTGTCAGTTAAAAGGAATTATGATGTTCCTTTGTTGCAGCTTGTGAATATTTGTTTCAAATGAAATGCCGTAGATTTCTTGGGCTGTTTCCAAAATGGTTACATCCCCGTTCTGGGGCTATTTTCGAAAACAGTTGCCTTACTATTCGAAAACTATTCGAATAGTATTCGGTTCGTATTCGAATTTGACTCGTTGTCATCGCTATTCGATCAGTATTCTATACGGTTCTAAAATTCTCTATTCGCACACCCCTTCTATACCCACATCCGGACCCCCGAGCTCTACCTATTTACCCTCGATTTAACATTTGCTCCATAGAACAGCCTGTTCTGCAAACTCATACACTGAGCGCGACTGACGCACACGCGCTTGGGGCATAGCAGGGGCGTAGCGAGAAGTTTTTTTCAAAGGGGGGAGACCTCCTTGATTTGAAGTGGGGGTCGGGCAGGCAAATGTGATCGAGTGTCATCTTGAGCTCTGTATGCATGACAAAAAAAAAATCGCGGGGGTGGCCCGGTGCAGTGGTAGATAGATAGATAGATAGATAGATAGATAGATAGATAGATAGATAGATAGATAGATAGATAGATAGATAGATAGATAGATAGATAGATAGATAGATAGATAGATAGATAGATAGATAGATAGATAGATAGATAGATAGATAGATAGATAGATAGATAGATAGATAGATAGATAGATAGATAGATAGATAGATAGATAGATAGATAGATAGATAGATAGATAGATAGATAGATAGATAGATAGATAGATAGATAGATAGATAGATAGATAGCTTCGCGATGTGTTGGGCCGACGTGTCGCACTTCGGATCCTGTTGAAACTCATTCAACGGGCCGACGACATTACGGCGGCTATATTTGTACCTTTCGGACATAGAGGCCAACACCGCAATAACTGAACCACGAATGAGTGTCGCTTCTCTGCCTCCCTTAATCCCGGTTAATGTTCTAACGCCGCACAAAGAGCTCAGGCGGAGCGCTGAGCCGTCAGGAGGAGGAGAAGAAGGATAAAAGAAAGACTGGGAGGTTAACCAGGGCTGAGCCCGGTAGGCCACCCTACACTGGGGAAAGAAGGAAGGAGAAGAAAAGTTAGAGAGGAGGAGAGAAAAGTTACTGTTGCAGCCGACGTAACAGCAGTTTCGCTTTTGACATCAAAGACGGTGAATCAATCCGGTATCCTTAAAAGATCGCAGCAGCGCTTCCGTTGCCTTTCGGAACTGCGATAAGCAGTGCCACGATCATAATGTCTTTTCGACGGTGAAAGCGACCGGAGGTGAAGCCTTTCGCTTGCGTAAGACGGGCTTATAGCACCGTAAAGCCAGGCAAAACCGCCAATATTTTGACACTTGCACCGCTTGCCCATAGCTCTTCAAGGGCAAACAAATTATATGTATATAGGTACGATTTCCGACGTGCCGTCAAGAAGTCATATCTTGCGGAAAGTAGGCATTCCCATCTTATTGTCAGCCGTACAATGGGCAGAAGACACCTTCTAGAGGGGAGGTGGGGCGCAGCTGGGACTTCTTCCTTTCTCGACTCGGACCTGTCCGAGACACTCGCCCGTCCGGCCAGGCAGATAAACGTCACGGAGGGAGCGAAGAAGAAAACGAGAGAGACAGAGACGACAGGCGAGCACAGCGCGCGCGTAGGAGTGTCGCTCTTCTCAGTTTGCTCACGGGGACTATTCACTTGTCATTCAAAACGCTGCCACGCAGAAGAAGTTGACGTCTGGCCATCGACTCCCCCGGGTGCCGCGTCCAGCATAGGCAGCATCAACGCGACGCGGGGGAGACCCCCGCTCTCGCGCATACGAGACCCACACACACAGATGCCCGCACCGTACACATACAGCTGAATGCGACACGTCGTTGGAAGGCTGACGCGCGACCTGTCGCGTATTTGCATTCGAGTCAGCGTGTGATATACCGCAAGCTGCCTGAGCCGATGCCAAAGCGCAGCGGAGCGCGGGAAGAATGAGATCTGCTTGCTTTTGTGGTCGCCGGAGTTCCATAGGAAGATGCGCCCATGACCTTGTCACTCCTTTTCATGCTTTTTCTTCTTCTTCTTCTCGCTTTCCTCACAGTGGCTTCGGTGCGATAGACACCCTTTCGGCCGTGGCATCTGTGTGTCTCCGCTGTCTTCGTGGGGAAAGGACGATTTGACGGACAGGCCCAATATACTCGTCCCACTGGGCTCGTTTTGAGCGACGTGCCCGGCGTTCTCGGGTACGTCTGACTGTCCGTCTCCGCCTTATTCTTTCGTCTTGTCTCTCTCTCTCTCTCTCTTTTTTTAACGGTATTTTTTCCTTCGTTTTTGGGCGTTCTTTATCCAGGAGTCACTCGAAGGTACACTAAGCCCGACCGTGCCGCACCCTACACGAATTCAACCACCCCGCGATGCACTTGTGCGTTCTTTGGCATCACGTCTTTGCCGTACGTGTATGCAGTCTCCCTTCAGTTTCTTGCGAGCCGCCTGACCATATATAGAGTTTCGTGACGTCCAGGCGCACCTTTGGTCTCTGAAGGTGTTGAAGGGCGACCGGGGTACCGTGTAATGATGCTTGACGGGTCTCCGACGCAACGACTGCTGCGAACTATACCTCGCGGTTCGCGTGCGTGTGGCAAGACGTCCATTTGCGCAGCTGCCGGTCGGGCTGCCGTCCACTTTCCCCGTTCGTATATGTATTGGCCTCCGCACGTGGACGTCTTTGCAGTAGAGAAGGACTTTGGCGTAGCCGGCGAGCGCACCTGCTTCGCTGCCCACACAGGGACTGAGTCGGTGTGGTTTACGTATACATCAGACGTCATGATGGTCCACGCATGCATTCTTGGAATTTTTGCTTTCGTAGATTTTTTTGTTGTTTACTGCCTTCTCGACGTGATTCTCTTGTTTCCCTTATACTGACTCTTGATCTATTGAGTCTACATCTTCTTTCTTTCTTTTTTTCTTTCTTTGTGTGTGTGAAGGACAACTTATAGGAAGAAGACGAGACGTTCGAAGTACAGCCCCTCCGATGAATTTGCCATTCCACAGCACAGTGGAAAGGAATTCGAGGCGCGGGAAACGCCCGGCTGCGCAGCTCCTCGCACGGACAAGCACTTTCGTGGAAAAGCCTCTTGGGTCATTTCTTGAGACAAGCGCGAGACTGTCTCGTCGTCTCTCTTGATCCTTTTCTTTGTTACACTGTAGATTTTCTCGTGTGTGTTCTGGAGCCATCCCTCCTTTACTTGCTCTCTTGAACGCTTCCCCGTCTTCGTCACCACTCATTCTTCCGCTGCCCGTAACAAGTGCTCGTAACAGGAGTCAGCGGGGGTATCTCCCAGAACCAGGGGCGTACACGTACTCGTTGCACGCTCGAACGGCTCCTCAAAGTGACAATTCTGGTTCGTTTATCTACGAGCCCTCCGGAAGTTGAAACAAAGAAAGATGCCTCTTACAGCTAGTCTGTTTATATGAGCAAAGCGTAATTTCTGTTTTCGATGCCAGCTCTGTTGTCGAACGTCTGTTGCTATCAGCTTTAGGAGCTTAGAAACCATGTCATTGCGGTTGTCTGTGTTATCATTACTGTGTGCTTATTTACCTTTTTATTTTCTTTGTGTAAGGCGGAGTGAATGCTTTCGACGAAGGGCGAGTTGGGAGACAGCTTCTGCATGAATCCTTGTTTATGTGTTCGTCCAGATAAGTTCTTGAGCACGCATGATAGCAAGCAGGTGTACACTTGCGAATGTGCGGTAATATCATCTCGCGGTGCATTTCATTGGCTCACATTATTTTCGTCAGACATGACATATATCGGTCAGTCGATGGCTTCAAATTTTGGTTTGTTTGTCCGTTTGTATGTTGTATGTTGCTGCCATTGGCGTAGCCAGAATGGGGGTTTGGGATGTTCAAACCTCCCCCCTCACCAAGATTTTTACATTTTGTGTGCACATTCAGGGTGCTTCAAGAAATATCTCCGAAAATTCTGAAAAATAAGGGAAGTGCGATATTTGCTGCCTTAATTACATTTTCTGTAGCGGCAGGCAACATATAATGGCTAATAATAATATTAATTAATAATTGTTGGGATTTAACGTCCCAAACCCACGATATGATTATGAGAGACTCTGCAGTGGAGGGCTCCGGAAATTTCGACCACCTGGCGTTCTTTAACGTGCACCTAAATCTAAGTACACGGACCTCAAGCATTTTCGCCTCCACTATGGTGGCTAATAACATCATTTAGCACGTCATTAAAACTTAAATAATTAGCTATTTCACTGGTGGAGACCGGCGGTCGGGTCAGATTGTAGAATGGAAGTCCTTCATGCGAATAGCCCAGTGCCACTTTTAGATTTGAAAAAGGCGGCTTCTTCATGACAGATGGGTAATTTACGCACTTTCCGACAATTAGCGTCGTATACAGACAGTCCGATTGCATCCACAACAGCACAACGGAAAATCTATATATTGCCTCAAGGTCTTCAAGAGGGTTAAAGCTTCAAGCCGACAACTTGACAACTTGAACGGTGACAACTTGGTGAAAATGACAACTTGATTGGTGACACCACGCTGGCACCGCGATACAAAAACCTTATACTGAAGTATTATTGATAGTTACGAGTGTTTACAATGTTGTTTTGAGTCTCCATGCACCCAACTATATGACAGCTCAGATCTTCATCCAAAGTGTATTAGACTGAATCAAGTGATTTTGATTTCCGCCGTTGCTGGAGTTTAGGAGTCTATACACTCTTAATCAGGTCCTGGTTAAGTGCTGGCTATATCCAGGAAACTAGACGAAAAATTCCCGGTTTCCTGGCTATATCCAGCACTTTAAGCGGGACCTGATTAAGAGCGTATAGAAGACGTCCACATGAGCCGAGCAGACGCTATGCGCTAAGGATTGTTTTCTCGTATTATTCCGTTCAATAACTGGGTGCCAGGGGATTTTTATACGGCGTGTAAGGTTAGCTTTTTTGTTCTTTCAACGATGAAGCCTACACGCCCGACTCTGTTAGTTGCTTGAGCGACCGCTAACATCGGGAAAACCATGGGCTTACGTCACTGAATACACTCCCGTTTCTTGGAGAGTTCGCTGGCCACTCTCACGAGTTCCAGAAAACACGAAGTCCGACGGAAGCGTTCGACCGCCGCGAGAGTCACCGTCGGAAGCCGCATCCACGAGAGTCCGAGGACGAGGAAGAATGCACGAAGATATAAAAAGCGACAACACAGCGTATGAGGTTCATTCAGACTGCACTCGCGTGCGCGCCCGTTCTGCATACCAGCGTGGACGCCTTGGCGACAACTCGGATGACAGTGGGACGCGGCTGTTACGACGAGCCGAGACGATGGGGGGAAGAAGTCAGACCCGCGTGTCACCGAAACTCGGGACTCAGGTGTGTCCCACCGCGTGCGTGGTCTTGAAGAGACCACCCGCCGAGCAGCGTGACGGGTGTGTGTGTGTGCGCGCGCGCGCTCGTCCGGAATGCATGCCGTCGCGTTGCGCCTTGCCTTTTTGTTCCCGTATCGTGACAACCAGCAGCGTGAGCTTCTTTATCTGAAGCAGGCCCGAGAAGATAAAGAAACAAGAAGAATACAGACGAGAGAAAAGAAGAGCAAGAAGTCTCGGCCCGCTGCCCGAAGAAATCGAGGTGCGGCCGGTGCAGTGGCACACGCGGTACGCGCGCGTTCGCGAGCCTCTTGGCCCCCGGGATGACCCGCTCATGGCGCGTCTCAGGCCATGCGCTGCTGTCTGTGTATGCGTATGCGAACGTTCGGCTGTTACGACAGGAAGCCCGCCGAGGGGAAGCGCCGGCGCGACTGGAAGTGCGATAATTGTCTCGAGCAAGTCGAAGTCCGTGTATGCATGCATGGTCAGTTTTCCGATGCCCGTGGCACGTCCTCGTCTGGACGGACGGACGTGCTCGACGCTTGTCGTGGCTTTTGGAAACGGAGGCTTCTCGTTCCCCCGACAGCCCCGCATCGCTGTTTTTTTTTTTTTCAAGAGCGCGACCTGTGGCTCAAATATGCTCAAGAAAAAAGGTGGTTGTAGCTAGCGGTAAAAAAAAAGTAATACTGAAGCGTAACGGGTCATGTGGCGCCAGTTGAACTATACTGAGAATATTAGAAAGCTTTATAGAGAGGGGTCCGTAACGTTACGAGTACCATAGGTTCGCCTTTCTTACTATAGACGTAGAGCGCTGAATACAAGAGAAGGCCGACTACATGTACGTGTTGAATTGAGATGTGACGCCTCCGTTTGTATATATATATATACTATAAGCCTATGACCTTTCGCAGAAATTTTCGGAACCCGAAAGCCATCGCAAGTTTTTTTTCCCGTAACGTCGCACTATATAAAGATCAAACTTGAGATTAAATTGTGACGGCTGTATATGAAGAAACAGACCGCATTTGGAACTGAGGGAATACGTTCGTGTTGTCGATGCCATGCATAAAATAAATTGGCATGCGCGACCCCACGAAGGAGGTTGGTAAGAGCCTGCCTCAAGATGAATAAAAGACGTCCTCTTCTACTGCACTGCTGTAGTTAGCATAAAATAACAGTATAAAAATACAGGTAGAAACAGGTGGTTATTTGGTGTATTATCTGGACAGTTTTACGCTCTCCCATAGTAGATTATTGAACGTAGAAATTTGGGCTAGTTGTTGGTAAACTAAGCCTATACATCTCAGCAAGCGCAAAGCAACAAGCACACAAGAAAGAGACACGGAAACGCCCTTCATGTTTCCATGGATGCATGTCTCTTCCCTGCGCGCTTGTTGTTTTGCGCTTGTTGAGATGTATAAGTTCACATAGTATAGAGGGCTTATAGTTCTCCAATTCGTCCCCATTTTTTTTTTAAACAGAGAAAACGTAGGGAAATTAACCAGAAGCACGTACGCTTCAGTATACACTGCGCTGACTCCGTTCGTATTCCGAGGGCTTTCGCCTTTGAGGATGGTTTCAATCGATTCAAGCCCTATAATGCTGTCTGGAGGAGGATCGCGCTGGACATCGTAGCAGTAACAAAGTCGCAGCAGGGACTCAATAGCTTGTTTGCGGCACTATACGAATACGTCATGTACAATGGGTTCAATATAGAACAGATTCATAAAGGAGCAGGTAAAAGGGCGATTACTTGCTTTAATGGAAGGGGGGGGGGGGGGGGGGCACTCACTGCATAGCTGCGGTAGCTTCGCAGTGGCAACAAGTGTAGTCGAGCAAAAATCTGCTTCCTTCTTTCTGCGTGCTACCCACGTGACCCTCGCCAAAACTAAGAACAGGGTCAGGAGGGATTGACAGAATGTCTTAGCACACTTTACATTCATCAGTTTTGGAGTGAAAAATGCGTACGGTCGCGTCGCCTATCATGGACTCAGTGCTTCAATTAGGCATCACGACTATTTAGTGCTTGAATAAGGCATCACGCTTTTGGGACGTTAAACCCCAGATATTATTATTAATAAGGCATCACGACTATTTTTCCCGGGCCAAGGTCATTGCAGTCGCAGGTGCTTCCGCTGTGAACACAACTGCACTGCAGGGAAACTGTGTTTGTCACGGAGTTCTGGAGGGAAGCAAATGCGGCAGGCAACGTTATACTGTGTTGTCAGCAGGAAATACAAATGTACGGTTGTTCAGCCAACACTCGCACGATGAGCAATACATGCATATTCGCCTAAACTTTGTACTTGTGGCTTCAAACGTGCATCAGCTTTGCGAGGTTGCAACGCGGTCGTTTTGAACCATTTTTTTTTCTTTTGTTTTTGCGATACAAGGGCATTAATTCGCGGTCATCATGTACGTATGACTAGACATTGGCTTATATGTATATGGTGTTTATCAATTAACTTATTATTGCTACATGATTTATAAATACATTAAAAAGTAGCACGACCAGGACGCTGCAAGCCCACAAGTACGAACATGAGGCGCTTTCCATCGTTTCAACATATGAACGACAGCAGCGCTACAAACAGCTCCATCAGCGACTGTTCAGCATACATGAATTGGAGACCTGCCCTTATGACAACATTAAGACAATTGGATGACAGGGCCTTAATAGAAGACAATATATTTGGACCGCGGCTTCGTCGAGCGTCTGCGATGCAGTTTCTAGACCTGGCGTGGCTCTATGGTAAAATACCTGACTACCACGCAGAATTGCTTTGGTTCGATTCCTGCTGGGATCCTAATTTTTATTCTTTGCATTCGTCGGATCAACACTGCTGCCGATGTCGGCTTTTCTTAACACTATATCGCATCTGGGTAGACATAAATTGTCAATCACCTGTGGCGCATACCCGTAGACCGCTCCCCGTGATAAACAGGTATGTGCCACACATGTCTGGAGGAGAGGGTTTGACGACGTACGCGGGAAGGTTTTCACGTATTATAGATAGATAGATAGATAGATAGATAGATAGATAGATAGATAGATAGATAGATAGATAGATAGATAGTATAGATAGATAGATAGATAGATAGATAGATAAGATAGATAGATAGATAGATAGGAAAAGCATAGAGAAGAGAGAAAGAAAGAAAGAGAAAAATAAAGAGGAACAAGGAAGGCCGCCCAGCTCCGCCGTTGGTTGCAGCCTTCTGCCACTATAGTGCAATCTGCGCAAATTTTTTTAAAGACGATAGTCTTGGGGAACTTAAACGCAGAAATTTTGGTCTGTCGTGCTGTCTTTCTGTTTGTCTGTCTGTCACCCGATTCAGCACACCGGCCAAAGTTGAACCACTTGCTTGCTTACCGCCCACCCATCTTGAACTGGTACGGCTGTTCATTCTTGTGAACGTTGTCGATCAAAAAGTAAATATTACGCATACCTGAGGCGCAACATCATTAGGTAAGTATTAGGTGGTGTGTTCCTTTAATAGAAAATACATAGATACGTATTTCTAAAGACCCTAGTTTCTTAAGCTGCGCTGAAAATGCCTATGCGCGCCGACGAACGCCCTCTGCCACGGAGGAAGGAAACCCTCTGCACAAGCTCACGTTTCCCGACGTATTGCCAGATGGCGTCCATATCTCACGCAGCGCCTCCTCTATCGTCTTTACACGGCATTTGCAGCGGAGCACGCAGATACGCGGCCAATTTTTTTCTTAAAAAATACAGATTATTAATAAAAATGCCATGACAGGCCCCTGTCGTGCTCACACATGAACTCTGTACGTCTAGACGGAAATACTTCACAGCAGCAAAAGTTGCATTCAAATGACTAATGAACTAAAAATTCTTAATTTTAAATTGACACTTTGAGGGCAGTCATTTATATGAGACAGTTGTAGAACATCACAATACATGTCATGTCTCCCATCTTCACAAATCCAAAAGAATCGCACGTAGTTTGAGATTTTATGATCAAATTTCAATGGCAATACCGAAACTCGCTCCTGGCGCCCAG